>NW_027455050.1:0-47549 GCF_040206685.1 Ascaphus truei
TAGAAGCAACTCTGAAACTTAACCTAAGCGTTTTTCGAAGCTACTTTTTGGCTAACTTCTTATAGGAAGGTCTAGGAGCTCTGAAAATGAACGTGCGCGTCTTTCACTCTTCCCGAGGGACTTAGAAGAATTTTGTGATATTTTTTATTAAATGGTGTATAAGGGTATATATATAAATATATTTTATGCACTGTATATGAGCTGGCGATTTCTAAGTCTGTGGTTCCGAGAGGGGGTAACCAGGCTCACTAATAAAGGTCAAGCCACTTGGCTGCCAGAATGCCCTGCTTCAGCACAGACCAGAAAGGCATTGTGATAAGCGTATCCCCGGTATAGTCAGGGGTTAATGGGAGTCGTCCCCGTCCCCCCAGTATACGGCCAGAACCATGGACCCTGTACTTGTGGTTCGGACTCTCTCCAACCAGCCATAATGTTGTGAGAGTGAAATTATGTCTAAGTCCAGCTTTGGTACATTAGAAGCAACTCTGAAACTTAACCTAAGCGTTTTTCGAAGCTACTTTTTGGCTAACTTCTTATAGGAAGGTCTAGGAGCTCTGAAAATGAACGTGCGCGTCTTTCACTCTTCCCGAGGGACTTAGAAGAATTTTGTGATATTTTTTATTAAAATGGTGTATAAGGGTATATATATAAATATATTTTATGCACTGTATATGAGCTGGCGATTTCTAAGTCTGTGGTTCCGAGAGGGGGTAACCAGGCTCACTAATAAAGGTCAAGCCACTTGGCTGCCAGAATGCCCTGCTTCAGCACAGACCAGAAAGGCATTGTGATAAGCGTATCCCCGGTATAGTCAGGGGTTAATGGGAGTCGTCCCCGTCCCCCCAGTATACGGCCAGAACCATGGACCCGGTACTTGTGGTTCGGACTCTCTCCAACCAGCCATAATGTTGTGAGAGTGAAATTATGTCTAAGTCCAGCTTTGGTACATTAGAAGCAACTCTGAAACTTAACCTAAGCGTTTTTCGAAGCTACTTTTTGGCTAACTTCTTATAGGAAGGTCTAGGAGCTCTGAAAATGAACGTGCGCGTCTTTTACTCTTCCCGAGGGACTTAGAAGAATTTTGTGATATTTTTTATTAAAATGGTGTATAAGGGTATATATATAAATATATTTTATGCACTGTATATGAGCTGGCGATTTCTAAGTCTGTGGTTCCGAGAGGGGGTAACCAGGCTCACTAATAAAGGTCAAGCCACTTGGCTGCCAGAATGCCCTGCTTCAGCACAGACCAGAAAGGCATTGTGATAAGCGTATCCCCGGTATAGTCAGGGGTTAATGGGAGTCGTCCCCGTCCCCCCAGTATACGGCCAGAACCATGGACCCTGTACTTGTGGTTCGGACTCTCTCCAACCAGCCATAATGTTGTGAGAGTGAAATTATGTCTAAGTCCAGCTTTGGTACATTAGAAGCAACTCTGAAACTTAACCTAAGCGTTTTTCGAAGCTACTTTTTGGCTAACTTCTTATAGGAAGGTCTAGGAGCTCTGAAAATGAACGTGCGCGTCTTTCACTCTTCCCGAGGGACTTAGAAGAATTTTGTGATATTTTTTATTAAAATGGTGTATAAGGGTATATATATAAATATATTTTATGCACTGTATATGAGCTGGCGATTTCTAAGTCTGTGGTTCCGAGAGGGGGTAACCAGGCTCACTAATAAAGGTCAAGCCACTTGGCTGCCAGAATGCCCTGCTTCAGCACAGACCAGAAAGGCATTGTGATAAGCGTATCCCCGGTATAGTCAGGGGTTAATGGGAGTCGTCCCCGTCCCCCCAGTATACGGCCAGAACCATGGACCCGGTACTTGTGGTTCGGACTGTCTCCAACCAGCCATAATGTTGTGAGAGTGAAATTATGTCTAAGTCCAGCTTTGGTACATTAGAAGCAACTCTGAAACTTAACCTAAGCGTTTTTCGAAGCTACTTTTTGGCTAACTTCTTATAGGAAGGTCTAGGAGCTCTGAAAATGAACGTGCGCGTCTTTCACTCTTCCCGAGGGACTTAGAAGAATTTTGTGATATTTTTTATTAAATGGTGTATAAGGGTATATATATAAATATATTTTATGCACTGTATATGAGCTGGCGATTTCTAAGTCTGTGGTTCCGAGAGGGGGTAACCAGGCTCACTAATAAAGGTCAAGCCACTTGGCTGCCAGAATGCCCTGCTTCAGCACAGACCAGAAAGGCATTGTGATAAGCGTATCCCCGGTATAGTCAGGGGTTAATGGGAGTCGTCCCCGTCCCCCCAGTATACGGCCAGAACCATGGACCCGGTACTTGTGGTTCGGACTCTCTCCAACCAGCCATAATGTTGTGAGAGTGAAATTATGTCTAAGTCCAGCTTTGGTACATTAGAAGCAACTCTGAAACTTAACCTAAGCGTTTTTCGAAGCTACTTTTTGGCTAACTTCTTATAGGAAGGTCTAGGAGCTCTGAAAATGAACGTGCGCGTCTTTCACTCTTCCCGAGGGACTTAGAAGAATTTTGTGATATTTTTTATTAAAATGGTGTATAAGGGTATATATATAAATATATTTTATGCACTGTATATGAGCTGGCGATTTCTAAGTCTGTGGTTCCGAGAGGGGGTAACCAGGCTCACTAATAAAGGTCAAGCCACTTGGCTGCCAGAATGCCCTGCTTCAGCACAGACCAGAAAGGCATTGTGATAAGCGTATCCCCGGTATAGTCAGGGGTTAATGGGAGTCGTCCCCGTCCCCCCAGTATACGGCCAGAACCATGGACCCGGTACTTGTGGTTCGGACTCTCCAACCAGCCATAATGTTGTGAGAGTGAAATTATGTCTAAGTCCAGCTTTGGTACATTAGAAGCAACTCTGAAACTTAACCTAAGCGTTTTTCGAAGCTACTTTTTGGCTAACTTCTTATAGGAAGGTCTAGGAGCTCTGAAAATGAACGTGCGCGTCTTTCACTCTTCCCGAGGGACTTAGAAGAATTTTGTGATATTTTTTATTAAATGGTGTATAAGGGTATATATATAAATATATTTTATGCACTGTATATGAGCTGGCGATTTCTAAGTCTGTGGTTCCGAGAGGGGGTAACCAGGCTCACTAATAAAGGTCAAGCCACTTGGCTGCCAGAATGCCGTGCTTCAGCACAGACCAGAAAGGCATTGTGATAAGCGTATCCCCGGTATAGTCAGGGGTTAATGGGAGTCGTCCCCGTCCCCCCAGTATACGGCCAGAACCATGGACCCGGTACTTGTGTTTCGGACTGTCTCCAAACAGCCATAATGTTGTGAGAGTGAAATTATGTCTAAGTCCAGCTTTGGTACATTAGAAGCAACTCTGAAACTTAACCTAAGTGTTTTTCGAAGCTACTTTTTGGCTAACTTCTTATAGGAAGGTCTAGGAGCTCTGAAAATGAACGTGCGCGTCTTTCACTTTTCCCGAGGGACTTAGAAGAATTTTGTGATATTTTTTATTAAATGGTGTATAAGGGTATATATATAAATATATTTTATGCACTGTATATGAGCTGGCGATTTCTAAGTCTGTGGTTCCGAGAGGGGGTAACCAGGCTCACTAATAAAGGTCAAGCCACTTGGCTGCCAGAATGCCCTGCTTCAGCACAGACCAGAAAGGCATTGTGATAAGCGTATCCCCGGTATAGTCAGGGGTTAATGGGAGTCGTCCCCGTCCCCCCAGTATACGGCCAGAACCATGGACCCTGTACTTGTGGTTCGGACTCTCTCCAACCAGCCATAATGTTGTGAGAGTGAAATTATGTCTAAGTCCAGCTTTGGTACATTAGAAGCAACTCTGAAACTTAACCTAAGCGTTTTTCGAAGCTACTTTTTGGCTAACTTCTTATAGGAAGGTCTAGGAGCTCTGAAAATGAACGTGCGCGTCTTTCACTCTTCCCGAGGGACTTAGAAGAATTTTGTGATATTTTTTATTAAATGGTGTATAAGGGTATATATATAAATATATTTTATGCACTGTATATGAGCTGGCGATTTCTAAGTCTGTGGTTCCGAGAGGGGGTAACCAGGCTCACTAATAAAGGTCAAGCCACTTGGCTGCCAGAATGCCCTGCTTCAGCACAGACCAGAAAGGCATTGTGATAAGCGTATCCCCGGTATAGTCAGGGGTTAATGGGAGTCGTCCCCGTCCCCCCAGTATACGGCCAGAACCATGGACCCTGTACTTGTGGTTCGGACTCTCTCCAACCAGCCATAATGTTGTGAGAGTGAAATTATGTCTAAGTCCAGCTTTGGTACATTAGAAGCAACTCTGAAACTTAACCTAAGCGTTTTTCGAAGCTACTTTTTGGCTAACTTCTTATAGGAAGGTCTAGGAGCTCTGAAAATGAACGTGCGCGTCTTTCACTCTTCCCGAGGGACTTAGAAGAATTTTGTGATATTTTTTATTAAAATGGTGTATAAGGGTATATATATAAATATATTTTATGCCCTGTATATGAGCTGGCGATTTCTAAGTCTGTGGTTCCGAGAGGGGGTAACCAGGCTCACTAATAAAGGTCAAGCCACTTGGCTGCCAGAATGCCCTGCTTCAGCACAGACCAGAAAGGCATTGTGATAAGCGTATCCCCGGTATAGTCAGGGGTTAATGGGAGTCGTCCCCGTCCCCCCAGTATACGGCCAGAACCATGGACCCGGTACTTGTGGTTCGGACTCTCTCCAACCAGCCATAATGTTGTGAGAGTGAAATTATGTCTAAGTCCAGCTTTGGTACATTAGAAGCAACTCTGAAACTTAACCTAAGCGTTTTTCGAAGCTACTTTTTGGCTAACTTCTTATAGGAAGGTCTAGGAGCTCTGAAAATGAACGTGCGCGTCTTTCACTCTTCCCGAGGGACTTAGAAGAATTTTGTGATATTTTTTATTAAAATGGTGTATAAGGGTATATATATAAATATATTTTATGCACTGTATATGAGCTGGCGATTTCTAAGTCTGTGGTTCCGAGAGGGGGTAACCAGGCTCACTAATAAAGGTCAAGCCACTTGGCTGCCAGAATGCCCTGCTTCAGCACAGACCAGAAAGGCATTGTGATAAGCGTATCCCCGGTATAGTCAGGGGTTAATGGGAGTCGTCCCCGTCCCCCCAGTATACGGCCAGAACCATGGACCCGGTACTTGTGGTTCGGACTCTCTCCAACCAGCCATAATGTTGTGAGAGTGAAATTATGTCTAAGTCCAGCTTTGGTACATTAGAAGCAACTCTGAAACTTAACCTACGCGTTTTTCGAAGCTACTTTTTGGCTAACTTCTTATAGGAAGGTCTAGGAGCTCTGAAAATGAACGTGCGCGTCTTTCACTCTTCCCGAGGGACTTAGAAGAATTTTGTGATATTTTTTATTAAATGGTGTATAAGGGTATATATAAATATATTTTATGCACTGTATATGAGCTGGCGATTTCTAAGTCTGTGGTTCCGAGAGGGGGTAACCAGGCTCACTAATAAAGGTCAAGCCACTTGGCTGCCAGAATGCCCTGCTTCAGCACAGACCAGAAAGGCATTGTGATAAGCGTATCCCCGGTATAGTCAGGGGTTAATGGGAGTCGTCCCCGTCCCCCCAGTATACGGCCAGAACCATGGACCCGGTACTTGTGGTTCGGACTCTCTCCAACCAGCCATAATGTTGTGAGAGTGAAATTATGTCTAAGTCCAGCTTTGGTACATTAGAAGCAACTCTGAAACTTAACCTAAGCGTTTTTCGAAGCTACTTTTTGGCTAACTTCTTATAGGAAGGTCTAGGAGCTCTGAAAATGAACGTGCGCGTCTTTCACTCTTCCCGAGGGACTTAGAAGAATTTTGTGATATTTTTTATTAAATGGTGTATAAGGGTATATATATAAATATATTTTATGCACTGTATATGAGCTGGCGATTTCTAAGTCTGTGGTTCCGAGAGGGGGTAACCAGGCTCACTAATAAAGGTCAAGCCACTTGGCTGCCAGAATGCCCTGCTTCAGCACAGACCAGAAAGGCATTGTGATAAGCGTATCCCCGGTATAGTCAGGGGTTAATGGGAGTCGTCCCCGCCCCCCCAGTATACGGCCAGAACCATGGACCCGGTACTTGTGGTTCGGACTGTCTCCAACCAGCCATAATGTTGTGAGAGTGAAATTATGTCTAAGTCCAGCTTTGGTACATTAGAAGCAACTCTGAAACTTAACCTAAGCGTTTTTCGAAGCTACTTTTTGGCTAACTTCTTATAGGAAGGTCTAGGAGCTCTGAAAATGAACGTGCGCGTCTTTCACTCTTCCCGAGGGACTTAGAAGAATTTTGTGATATTTTTTATTAAAATGGTGTATAAGGGTATATATATAAATATATTTTATGCACTGTATATGAGCTGGCGATTTCTAAGTCTGTGGTTCCGAGAGGGGGTAACCAGGCTCACTAATAAAGGTCAAGCCACTTGGCTGCCAGAATGCCCTGCTTCAGCACAGACCAGAAAGGCATTGTGATAAGCGTATCCCCGGTATAGTCAGGGGTTAATGGGAGTCGTCCCCGTCCCCCCAGTATACGGCCAGAACCATGGACCCTGTACTTGTGGTTCGGACTCTCTCCAACCAGCCATAATGTTGTGAGAGTGAAATTATGTCTAAGTCCAGCTTTGGTACATTAGAAGCAACTCTGAAACTTAACCTAAGCGTTTTTCGAAGCTACTTTTTGGCTAACTTCTTATAGGAAGGTCTAGGAGCTCTGAAAATGAACGTGCGCGTCTTTCACTCTTCCCGAGGGACTTAGAAGAATTTTGTGATATTTTTTATTAAATGGTGTATAAGGGTATATATATAAATATATTTTATGCACTGTATATGAGCTGGCGATTTCTAAGTCTGTGGTTCCGAGAGGGGGTAACCAGGCTCACTAATAAAGGTCAAGCCACTTGGCTGCCAGAATGCCCTGCTTCAGCACAGACCAGAAAGGCATTGTGATAAGCGTATCCCCGGTATAGTCAGGGGTTAATGGGAGTCGTCCCCGTCCCCCCAGTATACGGCCAGAACCATGGACCCTGTACTTGTGGTTCGGACTCTCTCCAACCAGCCATAATGTTGTGAGAGTGAAATTATGTCTAAGTCCAGCTTTGGTACATTAGAAGCAACTCTGAAACTTAACCTAAGCGTTTTTCGAAGCTACTTTTTGGCTAACTTCTTATAGGAAGGTCTAGGAGCTCTGAAAATGAACGTGCGCGTCTTTCACTCTTCCCGAGGGACTTAGAAGAATTTTGTGATATTTTTTATTAAAATGGTGTATAAGGGTATATATATAAATATATTTTATGCCCTGTATATGAGCTGGCGATTTCTAAGTCTGTGGTTCCGAGAGGGGGTAACCAGGCTCACTAATAAAGGTCAAGCCACTTGGCTGCCAGAATGCCCTGCTTCAGCACAGACCAGAAAGGCATTGTGATAAGCGTATCCCCGGTATAGTCAGGGGTTAATGGGAGTCGTCCCCGTCCCCCCAGTATACGGCCAGAACCATGGACCCGGTACTTGTGGTTCGGACTCTCTCCAACCAGCCATAATGTTGTGAGAGTGAAATTATGTCTAAGTCCAGCTTTGGTACATTAGAAGCAACTCTGAAACTTAACCTAAGCGTTTTTCGAAGCTACTTTTTGGCTAACTTCTTATAGGAAGGTCTAGGAGCTCTGAAAATGAACGTGCGCGTCTTTCACTCTTCCCGAGGGACTTAGAAGAATTTTGTGATATTTTTTATTAAAATGGTGTATAAGGGTATATATATAAATATATTTTATGCACTGTATATGAGCTGGCGATTTCTAAGTCTGTGGTTCCGAGAGGGGGTAACCAGGCTCACTAATAAAGGTCAAGCCACTTGGCTGCCAGAATGCCCTGCTTCAGCACAGACCAGAAAGGCATTGTGATAAGCGTATCCCCGGTATAGTCAGGGGTTAATGGGAGTCGTCCCCGTCCCCCCAGTATACGGCCAGAACCATGGACCCGGTACTTGTGGTTCGGACTCTCTCCAACCAGCCATAATGTTGTGAGAGTGAAATTATGTCTAAGTCCAGCTTTGGTACATTAGAAGCAACTCTGAAACTTAACCTACGCGTTTTTCGAAGCTACTTTTTGGCTAACTTCTTATAGGAAGGTCTAGGAGCTCTGAAAATGAACGTGCGCGTCTTTCACTCTTCCCGAGGGACTTAGAAGAATTTTGTGATATTTTTTATTAAATGGTGTATAAGGGTATATATAAATATATTTTATGCACTGTATATGAGCTGGCGATTTCTAAGTCTGTGGTTCCGAGAGGGGGTAACCAGGCTCACTAATAAAGGTCAAGCCACTTGGCTGCCAGAATGCCCTGCTTCAGCACAGACCAGAAAGGCATTGTGATAAGCGTATCCCCGGTATAGTCAGGGGTTAATGGGAGTCGTCCCCGTCCCCCCAGTATACGGCCAGAACCATGGACCCGGTACTTGTGGTTCGGACTCTCTCCAACCAGCCATAATGTTGTGAGAGTGAAATTATGTCTAAGTCCAGCTTTGGTACATTAGAAGCAACTCTGAAACTTAACCTAAGCGTTTTTCGAAGCTACTTTTTGGCTAACTTCTTATAGGAAGGTCTAGGAGCTCTGAAAATGAACGTGCGCGTCTTTCACTCTTCCCGAGGGACTTAGAAGAATTTTGTGATATTTTTTATTAAATGGTGTATAAGGGTATATATATAAATATATTTTATGCACTGTATATGAGCTGGCGATTTCTAAGTCTGTGGTTCCGAGAGGGGGTAACCAGGCTCACTAATAAAGGTCAAGCCACTTGGCTGCCAGAATGCCCTGCTTCAGCACAGACCAGAAAGGCATTGTGATAAGCGTATCCCCGGTATAGTCAGGGGTTAATGGGAGTCGTCCCCGCCCCCCCAGTATACGGCCAGAACCATGGACCCGGTACTTGTGGTTCGGACTGTCTCCAACCAGCCATAATGTTGTGAGAGTGAAATTATGTCTAAGTCCAGCTTTGGTACATTAGAAGCAACTCTGAAACTTAACCTAAGCGTTTTTCGAAGCTACTTTTTGGCTAACTTCTTATAGGAAGGTCTAGGAGCTCTGAAAATGAACGTGCGCGTCTTTCACTCTTCCCGAGGGACTTAGAAGAATTTTGTGATATTTTTTATTAAAATGGTGTATAAGGGTATATATATAAATATATTTTATGCACTGTATATGAGCTGGCGATTTCTAAGTCTGTGGTTCCGAGAGGGGGTAACCAGGCTCACTAATAAAGGTCAAGCCACTTGGCTGCCAGAATGCCCTGCTTCAGCACAGACCAGAAAGGCATTGTGATAAGCGTATCCCCGGTATAGTCAGGGGTTAATGGGAGTCGTCCCCGTCCCCCCAGTATACGGCCAGAACCATGGACCCTGTACTTGTGGTTCGGACTCTCTCCAACCAGCCATAATGTTGTGAGAGTGAAATTATGTCTAAGTCCAGCTTTGGTACATTAGAAGCAACTCTGAAACTTAACCTAAGCGTTTTTCGAAGCTACTTTTTGGCTAACTTCTTATAGGAAGGTCTAGGAGCTCTGAAAATGAACGTGCGCGTCTTTCACTCTTCCCGAGGGACTTAGAAGAATTTTGTGATATTTTTTATTAAAATGGTGTATAAGGGTATATATATAAATATATTTTATGCACTGTATATGAGCTGGCGATTTCTAAGTCTGTGGTTCCGAGAGGGGGTAACCAGGCTCACTAATAAAGGTCAAGCCACTTGGCTGCCAGAATGCCCTGCTTCAGCACAGACCAGAAAGGCATTGTGATAAGCGTATCCCCGGTATAGTCAGGGGTTAATGGGAGTCGTCCCCGTCCCCCCAGTATACGGCCAGAACCATGGACCCGGTACTTGTGGTTCGGACTGTCTCCAACCAGCCATAATGTTGTGAGAGTGAAATTATGTCTAAGTCCAGCTTTGGTACATTAGAAGCAACTCTGAAACTTAACCTAAGCGTTTTTCGAAGCTACTTTTTGGCTAACTTCTTATAGGAAGGTCTAGGAGCTCTGAAAATGAACGTGCGCGTCTTTCACTCTTCCCGAGGGACTTAGAAGAATTTTGTGATATTTTTTATTAAATGGTGTATAAGGGTATATATATAAATATATTTTATGCACTGTATATGAGCTGGCGATTTCTAAGTCTGTGGTTCCGAGAGGGGGTAACCAGGCTCACTAATAAAGGTCAAGCCACTTGGCTGCCAGAATGCCCTGCTTCAGCACAGACCAGAAAGGCATTGTGATAAGCGTATCCCCGGTATAGTCAGGGGTTAATGGGAGTCGTCCCCGTCCCCCCAGTATACGGCCAGAACCATGGACCCGGTACTTGTGGTTCGGACTCTCTCCAACCAGCCATAATGTTGTGAGAGTGAAATTATGTCTAAGTCCAGCTTTGGTACATTAGAAGCAACTCTGAAACTTAACCTAAGCGTTTTTCGAAGCTACTTTTTGGCTAACTTCTTATAGGAAGGTCTAGGAGCTCTGAAAATGAACGTGCGCGTCTTTCACTCTTCCCGAGGGACTTAGAAGAATTTTGTGATATTTTTTATTAAATGGTGTATAAGGGTATATATATAAATATATTTTATGCACTGTATATGAGCTGGCGATTTCTAAGTCTGTGGTTCCGAGAGGGGGTAACCAGGCTCACTAATAAAGGTCAAGCCACTTGGCTGCCAGAATGCCCTGCTTCAGCACAGACCAGAAAGGCATTGTGATAAGCGTATCCCCGGTATAGTCAGGGGTTAATGGGAGTCGTCCCCGTCCCCCCAGTATACGGCCAGAACCATGGACCCGGTACTTGTGGTTCGGACTCTCTCCAACCAGCCATAATGTTGTGAGAGTGAAATTATGTCTAAGTCCAGCTTTGGTACATTAGAAGCAACTCTGAAACTTAACCTAAGCGTTTTTCGAAGCTACTTTTTGGCTAACTTCTTATAGGAAGGTCTAGGAGCTCTGAAAATGAACGTGCGCGTCTTTCACTCTTCCCGAGGGACTTAGAAGAATTTTGTGATATTTTTTATTAAATGGTGTATAAGGGTATATATATAAATATATTTTATGCACTGTATATGAGCTGGCGATTTCTAAGTCTGTGGTTCCGAGAGGGGGTAACCAGGCTCACTAATAAAGGTCAAGCCACTTGGCTGCCAGAATGCCCTGCTTCAGCACAGACCAGAAAGGCATTGTGATAAGCGTATCCCCGGTATAGTCAGGGGTTAATGGGAGTCGTCCCCGTCCCCCCAGTATACGGCCAGAACCATGGACCCGGTACTTGTGGTTCGGACTCTCTCCAACCAGCCATAATGTTGTGAGAGTGAAATTATGTCTAAGTCCAGCTTTGGTACATTAGAAGCAACTCTGAAACTTAACCTAAGCGTTTTTCGAAGCTACTTTTTGGCTAACTTCTTATAGGAAGGTCTAGGAGCTCTGAAAATGAACGTGCGCGTCTTTCACTCTTCCCGAGGGACTTAGAAGAATTTTGTGATATTTTTTATTAAAATGGTGTATAAGGGTATATATATAAATATATTTTATGCACTGTATATGAGCTGGCGATTTCTAAGTCTGTGGTTCCGAGAGGGGGTAACCAGGCTCACTAATAAAGGTCAAGCCACTTGGCTGCCAGAATGCCCTGCTTCAGCACAGACCAGAAAGGCATTGTGATAAGCGTATCCCCGGTATAGTCAGGGGTTAATGGGAGTCGTCCCCGTCCCCCCAGTATACGGCCAGAACCATGGACCCGGTACTTGTGGTTCGGACTCTCTCCAACCAGCCATAATGTTGTGAGAGTGAAATTATGTCTAAGTCCAGCTTTGGTACATTAGAAGCAACTCTGAAACTTAACCTAAGCGTTTTTCGAAGCTACTTTTTGGCTAACTTCTTATAGGAAGGTCTAGGAGCTCTGAAAATGAACGTGCGCGTCTTTCACTCTTCCCGAGGGACTTAGAAGAATTTTGTGATATTTTTTATTAAATGGTGTATAAGGGTATATATATAAATATATTTTATGCACTGTATATGAGCTGGCGATTTCTAAGTCTGTGGTTCCGAGAGGGGGTAACCAGGCTCACTAATAAAGGTCAAGCCACTTGGCTGCCAGAATGCCGTGCTTCAGCACAGACCAGAAAGGCATTGTGATAAGCGTATCCCCGGTATAGTCAGGGGTTAATGGGAGTCGTCCCCGTCCCCCCAGTATACGGCCAGAACCATGGACCCGGTACTTGTGTTTCGGACTGTCTCCAAACAGCCATAATGTTGTGAGAGTGAAATTATGTCTAAGTCCAGCTTTGGTACATTAGAAGCAACTCTGAAACTTAACCTAAGCGTTTTTCGAAGCTACTTTTTGGCTAACTTCTTATAGGAAGGTCTAGGAGCTCTGAAAATGAACGTGCGCGTCTTTCACTCTTCCCGAGGGACTTAGAAGAATTTTGTGATATTTTTTATTAAATGGTGTATAAGGGTATATATATAAATATATTTTATGCACTGTATATGAGCTGGCGATTTCTAAGTCTGTGGTTCCGAGAGGGGGTAACCAGGCTCACTAATAAAGGTCAAGCCACTTGGCTGCCAGAATGCCCTGCTTCAGCACAGACCAGAAAGGCATTGTGATAAGCGTATCCCCGGTATAGTCAGGGGTTAATGGGAGTCGTCCCCGTCCCCCCAGTATACGGCCAGAACCATGGACCCTGTACTTGTGGTTCGGACTCTCTCCAACCAGCCATAATGTTGTGAGAGTGAAATTATGTCTAAGTCCAGCTTTGGTACATTAGAAGCAACTCTGAAACTTAACCTAAGCGTTTTTCGAAGCTACTTTTTGGCTAACTTCTTATAGGAAGGTCTAGGAGCTCTGAAAATGAACGTGCGCGTCTTTCACTCTTCCCGAGGGACTTAGAAGAATTTTGTGATATTTTTTATTAAATGGTGTATAAGGGTATATATATAAATATATTTTATGCACTGTATATGAGCTGGCGATTTCTAAGTCTGTGGTTCCGAGAGGGGGTAACCAGGCTCACTAATAAAGGTCAAGCCACTTGGCTGCCAGAATGCCCTGCTTCAGCACAGACCAGAAAGGCATTGTGATAAGCGTATCCCCGGTATAGTCAGGGGTTAATGGGAGTCGTCCCCGCCCCCCCAGTATACGGCCAGAACCATGGACCCGGTACTTGTGGTTCGGACTGTCTCCAACCAGCCATAATGTTGTGAGAGTGAAATTATGTCTAAGTCCAGCTTTGGTACATTAGAAGCAACTCTGAAACTTAACCTAAGCGTTTTTCGAAGCTACTTTTTGGCTAACTTCTTATAGGAAGGTCTAGGAGCTCTGAAAATGAACGTGCGCGTCTTTCACTCTTCCCGAGGGACTTAGAAGAATTTTGTGATATTTTTTATTAAAATGGTGTATAAGGGTATATATATAAATATATTTTATGCACTGTATATGAGCTGGCGATTTCTAAGTCTGTGGTTCCGAGAGGGGGTAACCAGGCTCACTAATAAAGGTCAAGCCACTTGGCTGCCAGAATGCCCTGCTTCAGCACAGACCAGAAAGGCATTGTGATAAGCGTATCCCCGGTATAGTCAGGGGTTAATGGGAGTCGTCCCCGTCCCCCCAGTATACGGCCAGAACCATGGACCCTGTACTTGTGGTTCGGACTCTCTCCAACCAGCCATAATGTTGTGAGAGTGAAATTATGTCTAAGTCCAGCTTTGGTACATTAGAAGCAACTCTGAAACTTAACCTAAGCGTTTTTCGAAGCTACTTTTTGGCTAACTTCTTATAGGAAGGTCTAGGAGCTCTGAAAATGAACGTGCGCGTCTTTCACTCTTCCCGAGGGACTTAGAAGAATTTTGTGATATTTTTTATTAAAATGGTGTATAAGGGTATATATATAAATATATTTTATGCACTGTATATGAGCTGGCGATTTCTAAGTCTGTGGTTCCGAGAGGGGGTAACCAGGCTCACTAATAAAGGTCAAGCCACTTGGCTGCCAGAATGCCCTGCTTCAGCACAGACCAGAAAGGCATTGTGATAAGCGTATCCCCGGTATAGTCAGGGGTTAATGGGAGTCGTCCCCGTCCCCCCAGTATACGGCCAGAACCATGGACCCGGTACTTGTGGTTCGGACTGTCTCCAACCAGCCATAATGTTGTGAGAGTGAAATTATGTCTAAGTCCAGCTTTGGTACATTAGAAGCAACTCTGAAACTTAACCTAAGCGTTTTTCGAAGCTACTTTTTGGCTAACTTCTTATAGGAAGGTCTAGGAGCTCTGAAAATGAACGTGCGCGTCTTTCACTCTTCCCGAGGGACTTAGAAGAATTTTGTGATATTTTTTATTAAATGGTGTATAAGGGTATATATATAAATATATTTTATGCACTGTATATGAGCTGGCGATTTCTAAGTCTGTGGTTCCGAGAGGGGGTAACCAGGCTCACTAATAAAGGTCAAGCCACTTGGCTGCCAGAATGCCCTGCTTCAGCACAGACCAGAAAGGCATTGTGATAAGCGTATCCCCGGTATAGTCAGGGGTTAATGGGAGTCGTCCCCGTCCCCCCAGTATACGGCCAGAACCATGGACCCGGTACTTGTGGTTCGGACTCTCTCCAACCAGCCATAATGTTGTGAGAGTGAAATTATGTCTAAGTCCAGCTTTGGTACATTAGAAGCAACTCTGAAACTTAACCTAAGCGTTTTTCGAAGCTACTTTTTGGCTAACTTCTTATAGGAAGGTCTAGGAGCTCTGAAAATGAACGTGCGCGTCTTTCACTCTTCCCGAGGGACTTAGAAGAATTTTGTGATATTTTTTATTAAATGGTGTATAAGGGTATATATATAAATATATTTTATGCACTGTATATGAGCTGGCGATTTCTAAGTCTGTGGTTCCGAGAGGGGGTAACCAGGCTCACTAATAAAGGTCAAGCCACTTGGCTGCCAGAATGCCCTGCTTCAGCACAGACCAGAAAGGCATTGTGATAAGCGTATCCCCGGTATAGTCAGGGGTTAATGGGAGTCGTCCCCGTCCCCCCAGTATACGGCCAGAACCATGGACCCGGTACTTGTGGTTCGGACTCTCTCCAACCAGCCATAATGTTGTGAGAGTGAAATTATGTCTAAGTCCAGCTTTGGTACATTAGAAGCAACTCTGAAACTTAACCTAAGCGTTTTTCGAAGCTACTTTTTGGCTAACTTCTTATAGGAAGGTCTAGGAGCTCTGAAAATGAACGTGCGCGTCTTTCACTCTTCCCGAGGGACTTAGAAGAATTTTGTGATATTTTTTATTAAATGGTGTATAAGGGTATATATATAAATATATTTTATGCACTGTATATGAGCTGGCGATTTCTAAGTCTGTGGTTCCGAGAGGGGGTAACCAGGCTCACTAATAAAGGTCAAGCCACTTGGCTGCCAGAATGCCCTGCTTCAGCACAGACCAGAAAGGCATTGTGATAAGCGTATCCCCGGTATAGTCAGGGGTTAATGGGAGTCGTCCCCGTCCCCCCAGTATACGGCCAGAACCATGGACCCGGTACTTGTGGTTCGGACTCTCTCCAACCAGCCATAATGTTGTGAGAGTGAAATTATGTCTAAGTCCAGCTTTGGTACATTAGAAGCAACTCTGAAACTTAACCTAAGCGTTTTTCGAAGCTACTTTTTGGCTAACTTCTTATAGGAAGGTCTAGGAGCTCTGAAAATGAACGTGCGCGTCTTTCACTCTTCCCGAGGGACTTAGAAGAATTTTGTGATATTTTTTATTAAAATGGTGTATAAGGGTATATATATAAATATATTTTATGCACTGTATATGAGCTGGCGATTTCTAAGTCTGTGGTTCCGAGAGGGGGTAACCAGGCTCACTAATAAAGGTCAAGCCACTTGGCTGCCAGAATGCCCTGCTTCAGCACAGACCAGAAAGGCATTGTGATAAGCGTATCCCCGGTATAGTCAGGGGTTAATGGGAGTCGTCCCCGTCCCCCCAGTATACGGCCAGAACCATGGACCCGGTACTTGTGGTTCGGACTCTCTCCAACCAGCCATAATGTTGTGAGAGTGAAATTATGTCTAAGTCCAGCTTTGGTACATTAGAAGCAACTCTGAAACTTAACCTAAGCGTTTTTCGAAGCTACTTTTTGGCTAACTTCTTATAGGAAGGTCTAGGAGCTCTGAAAATGAACGTGCGCGTCTTTCACTCTTCCCGAGGGACTTAGAAGAATTTTGTGATATTTTTTATTAAATGGTGTATAAGGGTATATATATAAATATATTTTATGCACTGTATATGAGCTGGCGATTTCTAAGTCTGTGGTTCCGAGAGGGGGTAACCAGGCTCACTAATAAAGGTCAAGCCACTTGGCTGCCAGAATGCCGTGCTTCAGCACAGACCAGAAAGGCATTGTGATAAGCGTATCCCCGGTATAGTCAGGGGTTAATGGGAGTCGTCCCCGTCCCCCCAGTATACGGCCAGAACCATGGACCCGGTACTTGTGTTTCGGACTGTCTCCAAACAGCCATAATGTTGTGAGAGTGAAATTATGTCTAAGTCCAGCTTTGGTACATTAGAAGCAACTCTGAAACTTAACCTAAGCGTTTTTCGAAGCTACTTTTTGGCTAACTTCTTATAGGAAGGCCTAGGAGCTCTGAAAATGAACGTGCGCGTCTTTCACTCTTCCCGAGGGACTTAGAAGAATTTTGTGATATTTTTTATTAAATGGTGTATAAGGGTATATATATAAATATATTTTATGCACTGTATATGAGCTGGCGATTTCTAAGTCTGTGGTTCCGAGAGGGGGTAACCAGGCTCACTAATAAAGGTCAAGCCACTTGGCTGCCAGAATGCCCTGCTTCAGCACAGACCAGAAAGGCATTGTGATAAGCGTATCCCCGGTATAGTCAGGGGTTAATGGGAGTCGTCCCCGTCCCCCCAGTATACGGCCAGAACCATGGACCCTGTACTTGTGGTTCGGACTCTCTCCAACCAGCCATAATGTTGTGAGAGTGAAATTATGTCTAAGTCCAGCTTTGGTACATTAGAAGCAACTCTGAAACTTAACCTAAGCGTTTTTCGAAGCTACTTTTTGGCTAACTTCTTATAGGAAGGTCTAGGAGCTCTGAAAATGAACGTGCGCGTCTTTCACTCTTCCCGAGGGACTTAGAAGAATTTTGTGATATTTTTTATTAAATGGTGTATAAGGGTATATATATAAATATATTTTATGCACTGTATATGAGCTGGCGATTTCTAAGTCTGTGGTTCCGAGAGGGGGTAACCAGGCTCACTAATAAAGGTCAAGCCACTTGGCTGCCAGAATGCCCTGCTTCAGCACAGACCAGAAAGGCATTGTGATAAGCGTATCCCCGGTATAGTCAGGGGTTAATGGGAGTCGTCCCCGTCCCCCCAGTATACGGCCAGAACCATGGACCCTGTACTTGTGGTTCGGACTCTCTCCAACCAGCCATAATGTTGTGAGAGTGAAATTATGTCTAAGTCCAGCTTTGGTACATTAGAAGCAACTCTGAAACTTAACCTAAGCGTTTTTCGAAGCTACTTTTTGGCTAACTTCTTATAGGAAGGTCTAGGAGCTCTGAAAATGAACGTGCGCGTCTTTCACTCTTCCCGAGGGACTTAGAAGAATTTTGTGATATTTTTTATTAAAATGGTGTATAAGGGTATATATATAAATATATTTTATGCACTGTATATGAGCTGGCGATTTCTAAGTCTGTGGTTCCGAGAGGGGGTAACCAGGCTCACTAATAAAGGTCAAGCCACTTGGCTGCCAGAATGCCCTGCTTCAGCACAGACCAGAAAGGCATTGTGATAAGCGTATCCCCGGTATAGTCAGGGGTTAATGGGAGTCGTCCCCGTCCCCCCAGTATACGGCCAGAACCATGGACCCGGTACTTGTGGTTCGGACTCTCTCCAACCAGCCATAATGTTGTGAGAGTGAAATTATGTCTAAGTCCAGCTTTGGTACATTAGAAGCAACTCTGAAACTTAACCTAAGCGTTTTTCGAAGCTACTTTTTGGCTAACTTCTTATAGGAAGGTCTAGGAGCTCTGAAAATGAACGTGCGCGTCTTTCACTCTTCCCGAGGGACTTAGAAGAATTTTGTGATATTTTTTATTAAAATGGTGTATAAGGGTATACAGTATATATAAATATATTTTATGCACTGTATATGAGCTGGCGATTTCTAAGTCTGTGGTTCCGAGAGGGGGTAACCAGGCTCACTAATAAAGGTCAAGCCACTTGGCTGCCAGAATGCCCTGCTTCAGCACAGACCAGAAAGGCATTGTGATAAGCGTATCCCCGGTATAGTCAGGGGTTAATGGGAGTCGTCCCCGTCCCCCCAGTATACGGCCAGAACCATGGACCCGGTACTTGTGGTTCGGACTCTCTCCAACCAGCCATAATGTTGTGAGAGTGAAATTATGTCTAAGTCCAGTTTTGGTACATTAGAAGCAACTCTGAAACTTAACCTAAGCGTTTTTCGAAGCTACTTTTTGGCTAACTTCTTATAGGAAGGTCTAGGAGCTCTGAAAATGAACGTGCGCGTCTTTCACTCTTCCCGAGGGACTTAGAAGAATTTTGTGATATTTTTTATTAAAATGGTGTATAAGGGTATATATATAAATATATTTTATGCACTGTATATGAGCTGGCGATTTCTAAGTCTGTGGTTCCGAGAGGGGGTAACCAGGCTCACTAATAAAGGTCAAGCCACTTGGCTGCCAGAATGCCCTGCTTCAGCACAGACCAGAAAGGCATTGTGATAAGCGTATCCCCGGTATAGTCAGGGGTTAATGGGAGTCGTCCCCGTCCCCCCAGTATACGGCCAGAACCATGGACCCGGTACTTGTGGTTCGGACTCTCTCCAACCAGCCATAATGTTGTGAGAGTGAAATTATGTCTAAGTCCAGCTTTGGTACATTAGAAGCAACTCTGAAACTTAACCTAAGCGTTTTTCGAAGCTACTTTTTGGCTAACTTCTTATAGGAAGGTCTAGGAGCTCTGAAAATGAACGTGCGCGTCTTTCACTCTTCCCGAGGGACTTAGAAGAATTTTGTGATATTTTTTATTAAATGGTGTATAAGGGTATATATATAAATATATTTTATGCACTGTATATGAGCTGGCGATTTCTAAGTCTGTGGTTCCGAGAGGGGGTAACCAGGCTCACTAATAAAGGTCAAGCCACTTGGCTGCCAGAATGCCGTGCTTCAGCACAGACCAGAAAGGCATTGTGATAAGCGTATCCCCGGTATAGTCAGGGGTTAATGGGAGTCGTCCCCGTCCCCCCAGTATACGGCCAGAACCATGGACCCGGTACTTGTGTTTCGGACTGTCTCCAAACAGCCATAATGTTGTGAGAGTGAAATTATGTCTAAGTCCAGCTTTGGTACATTAGAAGCAACTCTGAAACTTAACCTAAGCGTTTTTCGAAGCTACTTTTTGGCTAACTTCTTATAGGAAGGTCTAGGAGCTCTGAAAATGAACGTGCGCGTCTTTCACTCTTCCCGAGGGACTTAGAAGAATTTTGTGATATTTTTTATTAAATGGTGTATAAGGGTATATATATATAAATATATTTTATGCACTGTATATGAGCTGGCGATTTCTAAGTCTGTGGTTCCGAGAGGGGGTAACCAGGCTCACTAATAAAGGTCAAGCCACTTGGCTGCCAGAATGCCCTGCTTCAGCACAGACCAGAAAGGCATTGTGATAAGCGTATCCCCGGTATAGTCAGGGGTTAATGGGAGTCGTCCCCGTCCCCCCAGTATACGGCCAGAACCATGGACCCTGTACTTGTGGTTCGGACTCTCTCCAACCAGCCATAATGTTGTGAGAGTGAAATTATGTCTAAGTCCAGCTTTGGTACATTAGAAGCAACTCTGAAACTTAACCTAAGCGTTTTTCGAAGCTACTTTTTGGCTAACTTCTTATAGGAAGGTCTAGGAGCTCTGAAAATGAACGTGCGCGTCTTTCACTCTTCCCGAGGGACTTAGAAGAATTTTGTGATATTTTTTATTAAATGGTGTATAAGGGTATATATATAAATATATTTTATGCACTGTATATGAGCTGGCGATTTCTAAGTCTGTGGTTCCGAGAGGGGGTAACCAGGCTCACTAATAAAGGTCAAGCCACTTGGCTGCCAGAATGCCCTGCTTCAGCACAGACCAGAAAGGCATTGTGATAAGCGTATCCCCGGTATAGTCAGGGGTTAATGGGAGTCGTCCCCGTCCCCCCAGTATACGGCCAGAACCATGGACCCGGTACTTGTGGTTCGGACTCTCTCCAACCAGCCATAATGTTGTGAGAGTGAAATTATGTCTAAGTCCAGCTTTGGTACATTAGAAGCAACTCTGAAACTTAACCTAAGCGTTTTTCGAAGCTACTTTTTGGCTAACTTCTTATAGGAAGGTCTAGGAGCTCTGAAAATGAACGTGCGCGTCTTTCACTCTTCCCGAGGGACTTAGAAGAATTTTGTGATATTTTTTATTAAATGGTGTATAAGGGTATATATATAAATATATTTTATGCACTGTATATGAGCTGGCGATTTCTAAGTCTGTGGTTCCGAGAGGGGGTAACCAGGCTCACTAATAAAGGTCAAGCCACTTGGCTGCCAGAATGCCGTGCTTCAGCACAGACCAGAAAGGCATTGTGATAAGCGTATCCCCGGTATAGTCAGGGGTTAATGGGAGTCGTCCCCGTCCCCCCAGTATACGGCCAGAACCATGGACCCGGTACTTGTGGTTCGGACTGTCTCCAAACAGCCATAATGTTGTGAGAGTGAAATTATGTCTAAGTCCAGCTTTGGTACATTAGAAGCAACTCTGAAACTTAACCTAAGCGTTTTTCGAAGCTACTTTTTGGCTAACTTCTTATAGGAAGGTCTAGGAGCTCTGAAAATGAACGTGCGCGTCTTTCACTCTTCCCGAGGGACTTAGAAGAATTTTGTGATATTTTTTATTAAATGGTGTATAAGGGTATATATATAAATATATTTTATGCACTGTATATGAGCTGGCGATTTCTAAGTCTGTGGTTCCGAGAGGGGGTAACCAGGCTCACTAATAAAGGTCAAGCCACTTGGCTGCCAGAATGCCCTGCTTCAGCACAGACCAGAAAGGCATTGTGATAAGCGTATCCCCGGTATAGTCAGGGGTTAATGGGAGTCGTCCCCGTCCCCCCAGTATACGGCCAGAACCATGGGCCCTGTACTTGTGGTTCGGACTCTCTCCAACCAGCCATAATGTTGTGAGAGTGAAATTATGTCTAAGTCCAGCTTTGGTACATTAGAAGCAACTCTGAAACTTAACCTAAGCGTTTTTCGAAGCTACTTTTTGGCTAACTTCTTATAGGAAGGTCTAGGAGCTCTGAAAATGAACGTGCGCGTCTTTCACTCTTCCCGAGGGACTTAGAAGAATTTTGTGATATTTTTTATTAAATGGTGTATAAGGGTATATATATAAATATATTTTATGCACTGTATATGAGCTGGCGATTTCTAAGTCTGTGGTTCCGAGAGGGGGTAACCAGGCTCACTAATAAAGGTCAAGCCACTTGGCTGCCAGAATGCCCTGCTTCAGCACAGACCAGAAAGGCATTGTGATAAGCGTATCCCCGGTATAGTCAGGGGTTAATGGGAGTCGTCCCCGTCCCCCCAGTATACGGCCAGAACCATGGACCCTGTACTTGTGGTTCGGACTCTCTCCAACCAGCCATAATGTTGTGAGAGTGAAATTATGTCTAAGTCCAGCTTTGGTACATTAGAAGCAACTCTGAAACTTAACCTAAGCGTTTTTCGAAGCTACTTTTTGGCTAACTTCTTATAGGAAGGTCTAGGAGCTCTGAAAATGAACGTGCGCGTCTTTCACTCTTCCCGAGGGACTTAGAAGAATTTTGTGATATTTTTTATTAAAATGGTGTATAAGGGTATATATATAAATATATTTTATGCACTGTATATGAGCTGGCGATTTCTAAGTCTGTGGTTCCGAGAGGGGGTAACCAGGCTCACTAATAAAGGTCAAGCCACTTGGCTGCCAGAATGCCCTGCTTCAGCACAGACCAGAAAGGCATTGTGATAAGCGTATCCCCGGTATAGTCAGGGGTTAATGGGAGTCGTCCCCGTCCCCCCAGTATACGGCCAGAACCATGGACCCGGTACTTGTGGTTCGGACTCTCTCCAACCAGCCATAATGTTGTGAGAGTGAAATTATGTCTAAGTCCAGCTTTGGTACATTAGAAGCAACTCTGAAACTTAACCTAAGCGTTTTTCGAAGCTACTTTTTGGCTAACTTCTTATAGGAAGGTCTAGGAGCTCTGAAAATGAACGTGCGCGTCTTTCACTCTTCCCGAGGGACTTAGAAGAATTTTGTGATATTTTTTATTAAAATGGTGTATAAGGGTATATATATAAATATATTTTATGCACTGTATATGAGCTGGCGATTTCTAAGTCTGTGGTTCCGAGAGGGGGTAACCAGGCTCACTAATAAAGGTCAAGCCACTTGGCTGCCAGAATGCCCTGCTTCAGCACAGACCAGAAAGGCATTGTGATAAGCGTATCCCCGGTATAGTCAGGGGTTAATGGGAGTCGTCCCCGTCCCCCCAGTATACGGCCAGAACCATGGACCCGGTACTTGTGGTTCGGACTGTCTCCAACCAGCCATAATGTTGTGAGAGTGAAATTATGTCTAAGTCCAGCTTTGGTACATTAGAAGCAACTCTGAAACTTAACCTACGCGTTTTTCGAAGCTACTTTTTGGCTAACTTCTTATAGGAAGGTCTAGGAGCTCTGAAAATGAACGTGCGCGTCTTTCACTCTTCCCGAGGGACTTAGAAGAATTTTGTGATATTTTTTATTAAATGGTGTATAAGGGTATATATATAAATATATTTTATGCACTGTATATGAGCTGGCGATTTCTAAGTCTGTGGTTCCGAGAGGGGGTAACCAGGCTCACTAATAAAGGTCAAGCCACTTGGCTGCCAGAATGCCCTGCTTCAGCACAGACCAGAAAGGCATTGTGATAAGCGTATCCCCGGTATAGTCAGGGGTTAATGGGAGTCGTCCCCGCCCCCCCAGTATACGGCCAGAACCATGGACCCGGTACTTGTGGTTCGGACTGTCTCCAACCAGCCATAATGTTGTGAGAGTGAAATTATGTCTAAGTCCAGCTTTGGTACATTAGAAGCAACTCTGAAACTTAACCTAAGCGTTTTTCGAAGCTACTTTTTGGCTAACTTCTTATAGGAAGGTCTAGGAGCTCTGAAAATGAACGTGCGCGTCTTTCACTCTTCCCGAGGGACTTAGAAGAATTTTGTGATATTTTTTATTAAAATGGTGTATAAGGGTATATATATAAATATATTTTATGCACTGTATATGAGCTGGCGATTTCTAAGTCTGTGGTTCCGAGAGGGGGTAACCAGGCTCACTAATAAAGGTCAAGCCACTTGGCTGCCAGAATGCCCTGCTTCAGCACAGACCAGAAAGGCATTGTGATAAGCGTATCCCCGGTATAGTCAGGGGTTAATGGGAGTCGTCCCCGTCCCCCCAGTATACGGCCAGAACCATGGACCCGGTACTTGTGGTTCGGACTGTCTCCAACCAGCCATAATGTTGTGAGAGTGAAATTATGTCTAAGTCCAGCTTTGGTACATTAGAAGCAACTCTGAAACTTAACCTACGCGTTTTTCGAAGCTACTTTTTGGCTAACTTCTTATAGGAAGGTCTAGGAGCTCTGAAAATGAACGTGCGCGTCTTTCACTCTTCCCGAGGGACTTAGAAGAATTTTGTGATATTTTTTATTAAATGGTGTATAAGGGTATATATATAAATATATTTTATGCACTGTATATGAGCTGGCGATTTCTAAGTCTGTGGTTCCGAGAGGGGGTAACCAGGCTCACTAATAAAGGTCAAGCCACTTGGCTGCCAGAATGCCCTGCTTCAGCACAGACCAGAAAGGCATTGTGATAAGCGTATCCCCGGTATAGTCAGGGGTTAATGGGAGTCGTCCCCGCCCCCCCAGTATACGGCCAGAACCATGGACCCGGTACTTGTGGTTCGGACTGTCTCCAACCAGCCATAATGTTGTGAGAGTGAAATTATGTCTAAGTCCAGCTTTGGTACATTAGAAGCAACTCTGAAACTTAACCTAAGCGTTTTTCGAAGCTACTTTTTGGCTAACTTCTTATAGGAAGGTCTAGGAGCTCTGAAAATGAACGTGCGCGTCTTTCACTCTTCCCGAGGGACTTAGAAGAATTTTGTGATATTTTTTATTAAAATGGTGTATAAGGGTATATATATAAATATATTTTATGCACTGTATATGAGCTGGCGATTTCTAAGTCTGTGGTTCCGAGAGGGGGTAACCAGGCTCACTAATAAAGGTCAAGCCACTTGGCTGCCAGAATGCCCTGCTTCAGCACAGACCAGAAAGGCATTGTGATAAGCGTATCCCCGGTATAGTCAGGGGTTAATGGGAGTCGTCCCCGTCCCCCCAGTATACGGCCAGAACCATGGACCCTGTACTTGTGGTTCGGACTCTCTCCAACCAGCCATAATGTTGTGAGAGTGAAATTATGTCTAAGTCCAGCTTTGGTACATTAGAAGCAACTCTGAAACTTAACCTAAGCGTTTTTCGAAGCTACTTTTTGGCTAACTTCTTATAGGAAGGTCTAGGAGCTCTGAAAATGAACGTGCGCGTCTTTCACTCTTCCCGAGGGACTTAGAAGAATTTTGTGATATTTTTTATTAAAATGGTGTATAAGGGTATATATATAAATATATTTTATGCACTGTATATGAGCTGGCGATTTCTAAGTCTGTGGTTCCGAGAGGGGGTAACCAGGCTCACTAATAAAGGTCAAGCCACTTGGCTGCCAGAATGCCCTGCTTCAGCACAGACCAGAAAGGCATTGTGATAAGCGTATCCCCGGTATAGTCAGGGGTTAATGGGAGTCGTCCCCGTCCCCCCAGTATACGGCCAGAACCATGGACCTGGTACTTGTGGTTCGGACTGTCTCCAACCAGCCATAATGTTGTGAGAGTGAAATTATGTCTAAGTCCAGCTTTGGTACATTAGAAGCAACTCTGAAACTTAACCTAAGCGTTTTTCGAAGCTACTTTTTGGCTAACTTCTTATAGGAAGGTCTAGGAGCTCTGAAAATGAACGTGCGCGTCTTTCACTCTTCCCGAGGGACTTAGAAGAATTTTGTGATATTTTTTATTAAATGGTGTATAAGGGTATATATATAAATATATTTTATGCACTGTATATGAGCTGGCGATTTCTAAGTCTGTGGTTCCGAGAGGGGGTAACCAGGCTCACTAATAAAGGTCAAGCCACTTGGCTGCCAGAATGCCCTGCTTCAGCACAGACCAGAAAGGCATTGTGATAAGCGTATCCCCGGTATAGTCAGGGGTTAATGGGAGTCGTCCCCGTCCCCCCAGTATACGGCCAGAACCATGGACCCGGTACTTGTGGTTCGGACTGTCTCCAACCAGCCATAATGTTGTGAGAGTGAAATTATGTCTAAGTCCAGCTTTGGTACATTAGAAGCAACTCTGAAACTTAACCTAAGCGTTTTTCGAAGCTACTTTTTGGCTAACTTCTTATAGGAAGGTCTAGGAGCTCTGAAAATGAACGTGCGCGTCTTTCACTCTTCCCGAGGGACTTAGAAGAATTTTGTGATATTTTTTATTAAAATGGTGTATAAGGGTATATATATAAATATATTTTATGCACTGTATATGAGCTGGCGATTTCTAAGTCTGTGGTTCCGAGAGGGGGTAACCAGGCTCACTAATAAAGGTCAAGCCACTTGGCTGCCAGAATGCCCTGCTTCAGCACAGACCAGAAAGGCATTGTGATAAGCGTATCCCCGGTATAGTCAGGGGTTAATGGGAGTCGTCCCCGCCCCCCCAGTATACGGCCAGAACCATGGACCCGGTACTTGTGGTTCGGACTGTCTCCAACCAGCCATAATGTTGTGAGAGTGAAATTATGTCTAAGTCCAGCTTTGGTACATTAGAAGCAACTCTGAAACTTAACCTAAGCGTTTTTCGAAGCTACTTTTTGGCTAACTTCTTATAGGAAGGTCTAGGAGCTCTGAAAATGAACGTGCGCGTCTTTCACTCTTCCCGAGGGACTTAGAAGAATTTTGTGATATTTTTTATTAAATGGTGTATAAGGGTATATATATAAATATATTTTATGCACTGTATATGAGCTGGCGATTTCTAAGTCTGTGGTTCCGAGAGGGGGTAACCAGGCTCACTAATAAAGGTCAAGCCACTTGGCTGCCAGAATGCCGTGCTTCAGCACAGACCAGAAAGGCATTGTGATAAGCGTATCCCCGGTATAGTCAGGGGTTAATGGGAGTCGTCCCCGTCCCCCCAGTATACGGCCAGAACCATGGACCCGGTACTTGTGTTTCGGACTGTCTCCAAACAGCCATAATGTTGTGAGAGTGAAATTATGTCTAAGTCCAGCTTTGGTACATTAGAAGCAACTCTGAAACTTAACCTAAGCGTTTTTCGAAGCTACTTTTTGGCTAACTTCTTATAGGAAGGTCTAGGAGCTCTGAAAATGAACGTGCGCGTCTTTCACTCTTCCCGAGGGACTTAGAAGAATTTTGTGATATTTTTTATTAAATGGTGTATAAGGGTATATATATAAATATATTTTATGCACTGTATATGAGCTGGCGATTTCTAAGTCTGTGGTTCCGAGAGGGGGTAACCAGGCTCACTAATAAAGGTCAAGCCACTTGGCTGCCAGAATGCCCTGCTTCAGCACAGACCAGAAAGGCATTGTGATAAGCGTATCCCCGGTATAGTCAGGGGTTAATGGGAGTCGTCCCCGTCCCCCCAGTATACGGCCAGAACCATGGACCCTGTACTTGTGGTTCGGACTCTCTCCAACCAGCCATAATGTTGTGAGAGTGAAATTATGTCTAAGTCCAGCTTTGGTACATTAGAAGCAACTCTGAAACTTAACCTAAGCGTTTTTCGAAGCTACTTTTTGGCTAACTTCTTATAGGAAGGTCTAGGAGCTCTGAAAATGAACGTGCGCGTCTTTCACTCTTCCCGAGGGACTTAGAAGAATTTTGTGATATTTTTTATTAAATGGTGTATAAGGGTATATATATAAATATATTTTATGCACTGTATATGAGCTGGCGATTTCTAAGTCTGTGGTTCCGAGAGGGGGTAACCAGGCTCACTAATAAAGGTCAAGCCACTTGGCTGCCAGAATGCCCTGCTTCAGCACAGACCAGAAAGGCATTGTGATAAGCGTATCCCCGGTATAGTCAGGGGTTAATGGGAGTCGTCCCCGTCCCCCCAGTATACGGCCAGAACCATGGACCCTGTACTTGTGGTTCGGACTCTCTCCAACCAGCCATAATGTTGTGAGAGTGAAATTATGTCTAAGTCCAGCTTTGGTACATTAGAAGCAACTCTGAAACTTAACCTAAGCGTTTTTCGAAGCTACTTTTTGGCTAACTTCTTATAGGAAGGTCTAGGAGCTCTGAAAATGAACGTGCGCGTCTTTCACTCTTCCCGAGGGACTTAGAAGAATTTTGTGATATTTTTTATTAAAATGGTGTATAAGGGTATATATATAAATATATTTTATGCACTGTATATGAGCTGGCGATTTCTAAGTCTGTGGTTCCGAGAGGGGGTAACCAGGCTCACTAATAAAGGTCAAGCCACTTGGCTGCCAGAATGCCCTGCTTCAGCACAGACCAGAAAGGCATTGTGATAAGCGTATCCCCGGTATAGTCAGGGGTTAATGGGAGTCGTCCCCGTCCCCCCAGTATACGGCCAGAACCATGGACCCGGTACTTGTGGTTCGGACTCTCTCCAACCAGCCATAATGTTGTGAGAGTGAAATTATGTCTAAGTCCAGCTTTGGTACATTAGAAGCAACTCTGAAACTTAACCTAAGCGTTTTTCGAAGCTACTTTTTGGCTAACTTCTTATAGGAAGGTCTAGGAGCTCTGAAAATGAACGTGCGCGTCTTTCACTCTTCCCGAGGGACTTAGAAGAATTTTGTGATATTTTTTATTAAAATGGTGTATAAGGGTATATATATAAATATATTTTATGCACTGTATATGAGCTGGCGATTTCTAAGTCTGTGGTTCCGAGAGGGGGTAACCAGGCTCACTAATAAAGGTCAAGCCACTTGGCTGCCAGAATGCCCTGCTTCAGCACAGACCAGAAAGGCATTGTGATAAGCGTATCCCCGGTATAGTCAGGGGTTAATGGGAGTCGTCCCCGTCCCCCCAGTATACGGCCAGAACCATGGACCCGGTACTTGTGGTTCGGACTGTCTCCAACCAGCCATAATGTTGTGAGAGTGAAATTATGTCTAAGTCCAGCTTTGGTACATTAGAAGCAACTCTGAAACTTAACCTACGCGTTTTTCGAAGCTACTTTTTGGCTAACTTCTTATAGGAAGGTCTAGGAGCTCTGAAAATGAACGTGCGCGTCTTTCACTCTTCCCGAGGGACTTAGAAGAATTTTGTGATATTTTTTATTAAATGGTGTATAAGGGTATATATATAAATATATTTTATGCACTGTATATGAGCTGGCGATTTCTAAGTCTGTGGTTCCGAGAGGGGGTAACCAGGCTCACTAATAAAGGTCAAGCCACTTGGCTGCCAGAATGCCCTGCTTCAGCACAGACCAGAAAGGCATTGTGATAAGCGTATCCCCGGTATAGTCAGGGGTTAATGGGAGTCGTCCCCGCCCCCCCAGTATACGGCCAGAACCATGGACCCGGTACTTGTGGTTCGGACTGTCTCCAACCAGCCATAATGTTGTGAGAGTGAAATTATGTCTAAGTCCAGCTTTGGTACATTAGAAGCAACTCTGAAACTTAACCTAAGCGTTTTTCGAAGCTACTTTTTGGCTAACTTCTTATAGGAAGGTCTAGGAGCTCTGAAAATGAACGTGCGCGTCTTTCACTCTTCCCGAGGGACTTAGAAGAATTTTGTGATATTTTTTATTAAAATGGTGTATAAGGGTATATATATAAATATATTTTATGCACTGTATATGAGCTGGCGATTTCTAAGTCTGTGGTTCCGAGAGGGGGTAACCAGGCTCACTAATAAAGGTCAAGCCACTTGGCTGCCAGAATGCCCTGCTTCAGCACAGACCAGAAAGGCATTGTGATAAGCGTATCCCCGGTATAGTCAGGGGTTAATGGGAGTCGTCCCCGTCCCCCCAGTATACGGCCAGAACCATGGACCCGGTACTTGTGGTTCGGATTCTCTCCAACCAGCCATAATGTTGTGAGAGTGAAATTATGTCTAAGTCCAGCTTTGGTACATTAGAAGCAACTCTGAAACTTAACCTAAGCGTTTTTCGAAGCTACTTTTTGGCTAACTTCTTATAGGAAGGTCTAGGAGCTCTGAAAATGAACGTGCGCGTCTTTCACTCTTCCCGAGGGACTTAGAAGAATTTTGTGATATTTTTTATTAAATGGTGTATAAGGGTATATATATATAAATATATTTTATGCACTGTATATGAGCTGGCGATTTCTAAGTCTGTGGTTCCGAGAGGGGGTAACCAGGCTCACTAATAAAGGTCAAGCCACTTGGCTGCCAGAATGCCCTGCTTCAGCACAGACCAGAAAGGCATTGTGATAAGCGTATCCCCGGTATAGTCAGGGGTTAATGGGAGTCGTCCCCGTCCCCCCAGTATACGGCCAGAACCATGGACCCGGTACTTGTGGTTCGGACTCTCTCCAACCAGCCATAATGTTGTGAGAGTGAAATTATGTCTAAGTCCAGCTTTGGTACATTAGAAGCAACTCTGAAACTTAACCTAAGCGTTTTTCGAAGCTACTTTTTGGCTAACTTCTTATAGGAAGGTCTAGGAGCTCTGAAAATGAACGTGCGCGTCTTTCACTCTTCCCGAGGGACTTAGAAGAATTTTGTGATATTTTTTATTAAAATGGTGTATAAGGGTATATATATAAATATATTTTATGCACTGTATATGAGCTGGCGATTTCTAAGTCTGTGGTTCCGAGAGGGGGTAACCAGGCTCAATAATAAAGGTCAAGCCACTTGGCTGCCAGAATGCCGTGCTTCAGCACAGACCAGAAAGGCATTGTGATAAGCGTATCCCCGGTATAGTCAGGGGTTAATGGGAGTCGTCCCCGCCCCCCCAGTATACGGCCAGAACCATGGACCCGGTACTTGTGGTTCGGACTGTCTCCAACCAGCCATAATGTTGTGAGAGTGAAATTATGTCTAAGTCCAGCTTTGGTACATTAGAAGCAACTCTGAAACTTAACCTAAGCGTTTTTCGAAGCTACTTTTTGGCTAACTTCTTATAGGAAGGTCTAGGAGCTCTGAAAATGAACGTGCGCGTCTTTCACTCTTCCCGAGGGACTTAGAAGAATTTTGTGATATTTTTTATTAAAATGGTGTATAAGGGTATATATATAAATATATTTTATGCACTGTATATGAGCTGGCGATTTCTAAGTCTGTGGTTCCGAGAGGGGGTAACCAGGCTCACTAATAAAGGTCAAGCCACTTGGCTGCCAGAATGCCCTGCTTCAGCACAGACCAGAAAGGCATTGTGATAAGCGTATCCCCGGTATAGTCAGGGGTTAATGGGAGTAGTCCCCGTCCCCCCAGTATACGGCCAGAACCATGGACCCGGTACTTGTGGTTCGGACTCTCTCCAACCAGCCATAATGTTGTGAGAGTGAAATTATGTCTAAGTCCAGCTTTGGTACATTAGAAGCAACTCTGAAACTTAACCTAAGCGTTTTTCGAAGCTACTTTTTGGCTAACTTCTTATAGGAAGGTCTAGGAGCTCTGAAAATGAACGTGCGCGTCTTTCACTCTTCCCGAGGGACTTAGAAGAATTTTGTGATATTTTTTATTAAATGGTGTATAAGGGTATATATATAAATATATTTTATGCACTGTATATGAGCTGGCGATTTCTAAGTCTGTGGTTCCGAGAGGGGGTAACCAGGCTCACTAATAAAGGTCAAGCCACTTGGCTGCCAGAATGCCGTGCTTCAGCACAGACCAGAAAGGCATTGTGATAAGCGTATCCCCGGTATAGTCAGGGGTTAATGGGAGTCGTCCCCGCCCCCCCAGTATACGGCCAGAACCATGGACCCGGTACTTGTGGTTCGGACTGTCTCCAACCAGCCATAATGTTGTGAGAGTGAAATTATGTCTAAGTCCAGCTTTGGTACATTAGAAGCAACTCTGAAACTTAACCTAAGCGTTTTTCGAAGCTACTTTTTGGCTAACTTCTTATAGGAAGGTCTAGGAGCTCTGAAAATGAACGTGCGCGTCTTTCACTCTTCCCGAGGGACTTAGAAGAATTTTGTGATATTTTTTATTAAATGGTGTATAAGGGTATATATATAAATATATTTTATGCACTGTATATGAGCTGGCGATTTCTAAGTCTGTGGTTCCGAGAGGGGGTAACCAGGCTCACTAATAAAGGTCAAGCCACTTGGCTGCCAGAATGCCCTGCTTCAGCACAGACCAGAAAGGCATTGTGATAAGCGTATCCCCGGTATAGTCAGGGGTTAATGGGAGTCGTCCCCGTCCCCCCAGTATACGGCCAGAACCATGGACCCGGTACTTGTGGTTCGGACTCTCTCCAACCAGCCATAATGTTGTGAGAGTGAAATTATGTCTAAGTCCAGCTTTGGTACATTAGAAGCAACTCTGAAACTTAACCTAAGCGTTTTTCGAAGCTACTTTTTGGCTAACTTCTTATAGGAAGGTCTAGGAGCTCTGAAAATGAACGTGCGCGTCTTTCACTCTTCCCGAGGGACTTAGAAGAATTTTGTGATATTTTTTATTAAAATGGTGTATAAGGGTATATATATAAATATATTTTATGCACTGTATATGAGCTGGCGATTTCTAAGTCTGTGGTTCCGAGAGGGGGTAACCAGGCTCACTAATAAAGGTCAAGCCACTTGGCTGCCAGAATGCCCTGCTTCAGCACAGACCAGAAAGGCATTGTGATAAGCGTATCCCCGGTATAGTCAGGGGTTAATGGGAGTCGTCCCCGTCCCCCCAGTATACGGCCAGAACCATGGACCCGGTACTTGTGGTTCGGATTCTCTCCAACCAGCCATAATGTTGTGAGAGTGAAATTATGTCTAAGTCCAGCTTTGGTACATTAGAAGCAACTCTGAAACTTAACCTAAGCGTTTTTCGAAGCTACTTTTTGGCTAACTTCTTATAGGAAGGTCTAGGAGCTCTGAAAATGAACGTGCGCGTCTTTCACTCTTCCCGAGGGACTTAGAAGAATTTTGTGATATTTTTTATTAAAATGGTGTATAAGGGTATATATATAAATATATTTTATGCACTGTATATGAGCTGGCGATTTCTAAGTCTGTGGTTTCGAGAGGGGGTAACCAGGCTCACTAATAAAGGTCAAGCCACTTGGCTGCCAGAATGCCCTGCTACAGCACAGACCAGAAAGGCATTGTGATAAGCGTATCCCCGGTATAGTCAGGGGTTAATGGGAGTCGTCCCCGTCCCCCCAGTATACGGCCAGAACCATGGACCCGGTACTTGTGGTTCGGACTCTCTCCAACCAGCCATAATGTTGTGAGAGTGAAATTATGTCTAAGTCCAGCTTTGGTACATTAGAAGCAACTCTGAAACTTAACCTAAGCGTTTTTCGAAGCTACTTTTTGGCTAACTTCTTATAGGAAGGTCTAGGAGCTCTGAAAATGAACGTGCGCGTCTTTCACTCTTCCCGAGGGACTTAGAAGAATTTTGTGATATTTTTTATTAAATGGTGTATAAGGGTATATATATAAATATATTTTATGCACTGTATATGAGCTGGCGATTTCTAAGTCTGTGGTTCCGAGAGGGGGTAACCAGGCTCACTAATAAAGGTCAAGCCACTTGGCTGCCAGAATGCCGTGCTTCAGCACAGACCAGAAAGGCATTGTGATAAGCGTATCCCCGGTATAGTCAGGGGTTAATGGGAGTCGTCCCCGCCCCCCCAGTATACGGCCAGAACCATGGACCCGGTACTTGTGGTTCGGACTGTCTCCAACCAGCCATAATGTTGTGAGAGTGAAATTATGTCTAAGTCCAGCTTTGGTACATTAGAAGCAACTCTGAAACTTAACCTAAGCGTTTTTCGAAGCTACTTTTTGGCTAACTTCTTATAGGAAGGTCTAGGAGCTCTGAAAATGAACGTGCGCGTCTTTCACTCTTCCCGAGGGACTTAGAAGAATTTTGTGATATTTTTTATTAAATGGTGTATAAGGGTATATATATAAATATATTTTATGCACTGTATATGAGCTGGCGATTTCTAAGTCTGTGGTTCCGAGAGGGGGTAACCAGGCTCACTAATAAAGGTCAAGCCACTTGGCTGCCAGAATGCCTTGCTTCAGCACAGACCAGAAAGGCATTGTGATAAGCGTATCCCCGGTATAGTCAGGGGTTAATGGGAGTCGTCCCCGTCCCCCCAGTATACGGCCAGAACCATGGACCCGGTACTTGTGGTTCGGACTCTCTCCAACCAGCCATAATGTTGTGAGAGTGAAATTATGTCTAAGTCCAGCTTTGGTACATTAGAAGCAACTCTGAAACTTAACCTAAGCGTTTTTCGAAGCTACTTTTTGGCTAACTTCTTATAGGAAGGTCTAGGAGCTCTGAAAATGAACGTGCGCGTCTTTCACTCTTCCCGAGGGACTTAGAAGAATTTTGTGATATTTTTTATTAAAATGGTGTATAAGGGTATATATATAAATATATTTTATGCACTGTATATGAGCTGGCGATTTCTAAGTCTGTGGTTCCGAGAGGGGGTAACCAGGCTCACTAATAAAGGTCAAGCCACTTGGCTGCCAGAATGCCCTGCTTCAGCACAGACCAGAAAGGCATTGTGATAAGCGTATCCCCGGTATAGTCAGGGGTTAATGGGAGTCGTCCCCGTCCCCCCAGTATACGGCCAGAACCATGGACCCGGTACTTGTGGTTCGGACTCTCTCCAACCAGCCATAATGTTGTGAGAGTGAAATTATGTCTAAGTCCAGCTTTGGTACATTAGAAGCAACTCTGAAACTTAACCTAAGCGTTTTTCGAAGCTACTTTTTGGCTAACTTCTTATAGGAAGGTCTAGGAGCTCTGAAAATGAACGTGCGCGTCTTTCACTCTTCCCGAGGGACTTAGAAGAATTTTGTGATATTTTTTATTAAAATGGTGTATAAGGGTATTTATATAAATATATTTTATGCACTGTATATGAGCTGGCGATTTCTAAGTCTGTGGTTCCGAGAGGGGGTAACCAGGCTCAATAATAAAGGTCAAGCCACTTGGCTGCCAGAATGCCGTGCTTCAGCACAGACCAGAAAGGCATTGTGATAAGCGTATCCCCGGTATAGTCAGGGGTTAATGGGAGTCGTCCCCGCCCCCCCAGTATACGGCCAGAACCATGGACCCGGTACTTGTGGTTCGGACTGTCTCCAACCAGCCATAATGTTGTGAGAGTGAAATTATGTCTAAGTCCAGCTTTGGTACATTAGAAGCAACTCTGAAACTTAACCTAAGCGTTTTTCGAAGCTACTTTTTGGCTAACTTCTTATAGGAAGGTCTAGGAGCTCTGAAAATGAACGTGCGCGTCTTTCACTCTTCCCGAGGGACTTAGAAGAATTTTGTGATATTTTTTATTAAAATGGTGTATAAGGGTATATATATAAATATATTTTATGCACTGTATATGAGCTGGCGATTTCTAAGTCTGTGGTTCCGAGAGGGGGTAACCAGGCTCACTAATAAAGGTCAAGCCACTTGGCTGCCAGAATGCCCTGCTTCAGCACAGACCAGAAAGGCATTGTGATAAGCGTATCCCCGGTATAGTCAGGGGTTAATGGGAGTCGTCCCCGTCCCCCCAGTATACGGCCAGAACCATGGACCCGGTACTTGTGGTTCGGACTCTCTCCAACCAGCCATAATGTTGTGAGAGTGAAATTATGTCTAAGTCCAGCTTTGGTACATTAGAAGCAACTCTGAAACTTAACCTAAGCGTTTTTCGAAGCTACTTTTTGGCTAACTTCTTATAGGAAGGTCTAGGAGCTCTGAAAATGAACGTGCGCGTCTTTCACTCTTCCCGAGGGACTTAGAAGAATTTTGTGATATTTTTTATTAAAATGGTGTATAAGGGTATATATATAAATATATTTTATGCACTGTATATGAGCTGGCGATTTCTAAGTCTGTGGTTCCGAGAGGGGGTAACCAGGCTCACTAATAAAGGTCAAGCCACTTGGCTGCCAGAATGCCCTGCTTCAGCACAGACCAGAAAGGCATTGTGATAAGCGTATCCCCGGTATAGTCAGGGGTTAATGGGAGTCGTCCCCGTCCCCCCAGTATACGGCCAGAACCATGGACCCGGTACTTGTGGTTCGGATTCTCTCCAACCAGCCATAATGTTGTGAGAGTGAAATTATGTCTAAGTCCAGCTTTGGTACATTAGAAGCAACTCTGAAACTTAACCTAAGCGTTTTTCGAAGCTACTTTTTGGCTAACTTCTTATAGGAAGGTCTAGGAGCTCTGAAAATGAACGTGCGCGTCTTTCACTCTTCCCGAGGGACTTAGAAGAATTTTGTGATATTTTTTATTAAATGGTGTATAAGGGTATATATATAAATATATTTTATGCACTGTATATGAGCTGGCGATTTCTAAGTCTGTGGTTCCGAGAGGGGGTAACCAGGCTCACTAATAAAGGTCAAGCCACTTGGCTGCCAGAATGCCCTGCTTCAGCACAGACCAGAAAGGCATTGTGATAAGCGTATCCCCGGTATAGTCAGGGGTTAATGGGAGTCGTCCCCGTCCCCCCAGTATACGGCCAGAACCATGGACCCGGTACTTGTGGTTCGGACTCTCTCCAACCAGCCATAATGTTGTGAGAGTGAAATTATGTCTAAGTCCAGCTTTGGTACATTAGAAGCAACTCTGAAACTTAACCTAAGCGGTTTTCGAAGCTACTTTTTGGCTAACTTCTTATAGGAAGGTCTAGGAGCTCTGAAAATGAACGTGCGCGTCTTTCACTCTTCCCGAGGAACTTAGAAGAATTTTGTGATATTTTTTATTAAATGGTGTATAAGGGTATATATATAAATATATTTTATGCACTGTATATGAGCTGGCGATTTCTAAGTCTGTGGTTCCGAGAGGGGGTAACCAGGCTCACTAATAAAGGTCAAGCCACTTGGCTGCCAGAATGCCGTGCTTCAGCACAGACCAGAAAGGCATTGTGATAAGCGTATCCCCGGTATAGTCAGGGGTTAATGGGAGTCGTCCCCGCCCCCCCAGTATACGGCCAGAACCATGGACCCGGTACTTGTGGTTCGGACTGTCTCCAACCAGCCATAATGTTGTGAGAGTGAAATTATGTCTAAGTCCAGCTTTGGTACATTAGAAGCAACTCTGAAACTTAACCTAAGCGTTTTTCGAAGCTACTTTTTGGCTAACTTCTTATAGGAAGGTCTAGGAGCTCTGAAAATGAACGTGCGCGTCTTTCACTCTTCCCGAGGGACTTAGAAGAATTTTGTGATATTTTTTATTAAAATGGTGTATAAGGGTATATATATAAATATATTTTATGCACTGTATATGAGCTGGCGATTTCTAAGTCTGTGGTTCCGAGAGGGGGTAACCAGGCTCACTAATAAAGGTCAAGCCACTTGGCTGCCAGAATGCCCTGCTTCAGCACAGACCAGAAAGGCATTGTGATAAGCGTATCCCCGGTATAGTCAGGGGTTAATGGGAGTCGTCCCCGCCCCCCCAGTATACGGCCAGAACCATGGACCCGGTACTTGTGGTTCGGACTGTCTCCAACCAGCCATAATGTTGTGAGAGTGAAATTATGTCTAAGTCCAGCTTTGGTACATTAGAAGCAACTCTGAAACTTAACCTAAGCGTTTTTCGAAGCTACTTTTTGGCTAACTTCTTATAGGAAGGTCTAGGAGCTCTGAAAATGAACGTGCGCGTCTTTCACTCTTCCCGAGGGACTTAGAAGAATTTTGTGATATTTTTTATTAAATGGTGTATAAGGGTATATATATAAATATATTTTATGCACTGTATATGAGCTGGCGATTTCTAAGTCTGTGGTTCCGAGAGGGGGTAACCAGGCTCACTAATAAAGGTCAAGCCACTTGGCTGCCAGAATGCCCTGCTTCAGCACAGACCAGAAAGGCATTGTGATAAGCGTATCCCCGGTATAGTCAGGGGTTAATGGGAGTCGTCCCCGTCCCCCCAGTATACGGCCAGAACCATGGACCCGGTACTTGTGGTTCGGACTCTCTCCAACCAGCCATAATGTTGTGAGAGTGAAATTATGTCTAAGTCCAGCTTTGGTACATTAGAAGCAACTCTGAAACTTAACCTAAGCGTTTTTCGAAGCTACTTTTTGGCTAACTTCTTATAGGAAGGTCTAGGAGCTCTGAAAATGAACGTGCGCGTCTTTCACTCTTCCCGAGGGACTTAGAAGAATTTTGTGATATTTTTTATTAAATGGTGTATAAGGGTATATATATAAATATATTTTATGCACTGTATATGAGCTGGCGATTTCTAAGTCTGTGGTTCCGAGAGGGGGTAACCAGGCTCACTAATAAAGGTCAAGCCACTTGGCTGCCAGAATGCCGTGCTTCAGCACAGACCAGAAAGGCATTGTGATAAGCGTATCCCCGGTATAGTCAGGGGTTAATGGGAGTCGTCCCCGCCCCCCCAGTATACGGCCAGAACCATGGACCCGGTACTTGTGGTTCGGACTGTCTCCAACCAGCCATAATGTTGTGAGAGTGAAATTATGTCTAAGTCCAGCTTTGGTACATTAGAAGCAACTCTGAAACTTAACCTAAGCGTTTTTCGAAGCTACTTTTTGGCTAACTTCTTATAGGAAGGTCTAGGAGCTCTGAAAATGAACGTGCGCGTCTTTCACTCTTCCCGAGGGACTTAGAAGAATTTTGTGATATTTTTTATTAAATGGTGTATAAGGGTATATATATAAATATATTTTATGCACTGTATATGAGCTGGCGATTTCTAAGTCTGTGGTTCCGAGAGGGGGTAACCAGGCTCACTAATAAAGGTCAAGCCACTTGGCTGCCAGAATGCCGTGCTTCAGCACAGACCAGAAAGGCATTGTGATAAGCGTATCCCCGGTATAGTCAGGGGTTAATGGGAGTCGTCCCCGCCCCCCCAGTATACGGCCAGAACCATGGACCCGGTACTTGTGGTTCGGACTGTCTCCAACCAGCCATAATGTTGTGAGAGTGAAATTATGTCTAAGTCCAGCTTTGGTACATTAGAAGCAACTCTGAAACTTAACCTAAGCGTTTTTCGAAGCTACTTTTTGGCTAACTTCTTATAGGAAGGTCTAGGAGCTCTGAAAATGAACGTGCGCGTCTTTCACTCTTCCCGAGGGACTTAGAAGAATTTTGTGATATTTTTTATTAAAATGGTGTATAAGGGTATATATATAAATATATTTTATGCACTGTATATGAGCTGGCGATTTCTAAGTCTGTGGTTCCGAGAGGGGGTAACCAGGCTCACTAATAAAGGTCAAGCCACTTGGCTGCCAGAATGCCCTGCTTCAGCACAGACCAGAAAGGCATTGTGATAAGCGTATCCCCGGTATAGTCAGGGGTTAATGGGAGTCGTCCCCGCCCCCCCAGTATACGGCCAGAACCATGGACCCGGTACTTGTGGTTCGGACTGTCTCCAACCAGCCATAATGTTGTGAGAGTGAAATTATGTCTAAGTCCAGCTTTGGTACATTAGAAGCAACTCTGAAACTTAACCTAAGCGTTTTTCGAAGCTACTTTTTGGCTAACTTCTTATAGGAAGGTCTAGGAGCTCTGAAAATGAACGTGCGCGTCTTTCACTCTTCCCGAGGGACTTAGAAGAATTTTGTGATATTTTTTATTAAATGGTGTATAAGGGTATATATATAAATATATTTTATGCACTGTATATGAGCTGGCGATTTCTAAGTCTGTGGTTCCGAGAGGGGGTAACCAGGCTCACTAATAAAGGTCAAGCCACTTGGCTGCCAGAATGCCCTGCTTCAGCACAGACCAGAAAGGCATTGTGATAAGCGTATCCCCGGTATAGTCAGGGGTTAATGGGAGTCGTCCCCGTCCCCCCAGTATACGGCCAGAACCATGGACCCGGTACTTGTGGTTCGGACTGTCTCCAACCAGCCATAATGTTGTGAGAGTGAAATTATGTCTAAGTCCAGCTTTGGTACATTAGAAGCAACTCTGAAACTTAACCTAAGCGTTTTTCGAAGCTACTTTTTGGCTAACTTCTTATAGGAAGGTCTAGGAGCTCTGAAAATGAACGTGCGCGTCTTTCACTCTTCCCGAGGGACTTAGAAGAATTTTGTGATATTTTTTATTAAAATGGTGTATAAGGGTATATATATAAATATATTTTATGCACTGTATATGAGCTGGCGATTTCTAAGTCTGTGGTTCCGAGAGGGGGTAACCAGGCTCACTAATAAAGGTCAAGCCACTTGGCTGCCAGAATGCCCTGCTTCAGCACAGACCAGAAAGGCATTGTGATAAGCGTATCCCCGGTATAGTCAGGGGTTAATGGGAGTCGTCCCCGCCCCCCCAGTATACGGCCAGAACCATGGACCCGGTACTTGTGGTTCGGACTGTCTCCAACCAGCCATAATGTTGTGAGAGTGAAATTATGTCTAAGTCCAGCTTTGGTACATTAGAAGCAACTCTGAAACTTAACCTAAGCGTTTTTCGAAGCTACTTTTTGGCTAACTTCTTATAGGAAGGTCTAGGAGCTCTGAAAATGAACGTGCGCGTCTTTCACTCTTCCCGAGGGACTTAGAAGAATTTTGTGATATTTTTTATTAAATGGTGTATAAGGGTATATATATAAATATATTTTATGCACTGTATATGAGCTGGCGATTTCTAAGTCTGTGGTTCCGAGAGGGGGTAACCAGGCTCACTAATAAAGGTCAAGCCACTTGGCTGCCAGAATGCCCTGCTTCAGCACAGACCAGAAAGGCATTGTGATAAGCGTATCCCCGGTATAGTCAGGGGTTAATGGGAGTCGTCCCCGTCCCCCCAGTATACGGCCAGAACCATGGACCCGGTACTTGTGGTTCGGACTCTCTCCAACCAGCCATAATGTTGTGAGAGTGAAATTATGTCTAAGTCCAGCTTTGGTACATTAGAAGCAACTCTGAAACTTAACCTAAGCGTTTTTCGAAGCTACTTTTTGGCTAACTTCTTATAGGAAGGTCTAGGAGCTCTGAAAATGAACGTGCGCGTCTTTCACTCTTCCCGAGGGACTTAGAAGAATTTTGTGATATTTTTTATTAAATGGTGTATAAGGGTATATATATAAATATATTTTATGCACTGTATATGAGCTGGCGATTTCTAAGTCTGTGGTTCCGAGAGGGGGTAACCAGGCTCACTAATAAAGGTCAAGCCACTTGGCTGCCAGAATGCCGTGCTTCAGCACAGACCAGAAAGGCATTGTGATAAGCGTATCCCCGGTATAGTCAGGGGTTAATGGGAGTCGTCCCCGCCCCCCCAGTATACGGCCAGAACCATGGACCCGGTACTTGTGGTTCGGACTGTCTCCAACCAGCCATAATGTTGTGAGAGTGAAATTATGTCTAAGTCCAGCTTTGGTACATTAGAAGCAACTCTGAAACTTAACCTAAGCGTTTTTCGAAGCTACTTTTTGGCTAACTTCTTATAGGAAGGTCTAGGAGCTCTGAAAATGAACGTGCGCGTCTTTCACTCTTCCCGAGGGACTTAGAAGAATTTTGTGATATTTTTTATTAAATGGTGTATAAGGGTATATATATAAATATATTTTATGCACTGTATATGAGCTGGCGATTTCTAAGTCTGTGGTTCCGAGAGGGGGTAACCAGGCTCACTAATAAAGGTCAAGCCACTTGGCTGCCAGAATGCCGTGCTTCAGCACAGACCAGAAAGGCATTGTGATAAGCGTATCCCCGGTATAGTCAGGGGTTAATGGGAGTCGTCCCCGCCCCCCCAGTATACGGCCAGAACCATGGACCCGGTACTTGTGGTTCGGACTGTCTCCAACCAGCCATAATGTTGTGAGAGTGAAATTATGTCTAAGTCCAGCTTTGGTACATTAGAAGCAACTCTGAAACTTAACCTAAGCGTTTTTCGAAGCTACTTTTTGGCTAACTTCTTATAGGAAGGTCTAGGAGCTCTGAAAATGAACGTGCGCGTCTTTCACTCTTCCCGAGGGACTTAGAAGAATTTTGTGATATTTTTTATTAAAATGGTGTATAAGGGTATATATATAAATATATTTTATGCACTGTATATGAGCTGGCGATTTCTAAGTCTGTGGTTCCGAGAGGGGGTAACCAGGCTCACTAATAAAGGTCAAGCCACTTGGCTGCCAGAATGCCCTGCTTCAGCACAGACCAGAAAGGCATTGTGATAAGCGTATCCCCGGTATAGTCAGGGGTTAATGGGAGTCGTCCCCGCCCCCCCAGTATACGGCCAGAACCATGGACCCGGTACTTGTGGTTCGGACTGTCTCCAACCAGCCATAATGTTGTGAGAGTGAAATTATGTCTAAGTCCAGCTTTGGTACATTAGAAGCAACTCTGAAACTTAACCTAAGCGTTTTTCGAAGCTACTTTTTGGCTAACTTCTTATAGGAAGGTCTAGGAGCTCTGAAAATGAACGTGCGCGTCTTTCACTCTTCCCGAGGGACTTAGAAGAATTTTGTGATATTTTTTATTAAATGGTGTATAAGGGTATATATATAAATATATTTTATGCACTGTATATGAGCTGGCGATTTCTAAGTCTGTGGTTCCGAGAGGGGGTAACCAGGCTCACTAATAAAGGTCAAGCCACTTGGCTGCCAGAATGCCCTGCTTCAGCACAGACCAGAAAGGCATTGTGATAAGCGTATCCCCGGTATAGTCAGGGGTTAATGGGAGTCGTCCCCGTCCCCCCAGTATACGGCCAGAACCATGGACCCGGTACTTGTGGTTCGGACTCTCTCCAACCAGCCATAATGTTGTGAGAGTGAAATTATGTCTAAGTCCAGCTTTGGTACATTAGAAGCAACTCTGAAACTTAACCTAAGCGTTTTTCGAAGCTACTTTTTGGCTAACTTCTTATAGGAAGGTCTAGGAGCTCTGAAAATGAACGTGCGCGTCTTTCACTCTTCCCGAGGGACTTAGAAGAATTTTGTGATATTTTTTATTAAATGGTGTATAAGGGTATATATATAAATATATTTTATGCACTGTATATGAGCTGGCGATTTCTAAGTCTGTGGTTCCGAGAGGGGGTAACCAGGCTCACTAATAAAGGTCAAGCCACTTGGCTGCCAGAATGCCGTGCTTCAGCACAGACCAGAAAGGCATTGTGATAAGCGTATCCCCGGTATAGTCAGGGGTTAATGGGAGTCGTCCCCGCCCCCCCAGTATACGGCCAGAACCATGGACCCGGTACTTGTGGTTCGGACTGTCTCCAACCAGCCATAATGTTGTGAGAGTGAAATTATGTCTAAGTCCAGCTTTGGTACATTAGAAGCAACTCTGAAACTTAACCTAAGCGTTTTTCGAAGCTACTTTTTGGCTAACTTCTTATAGGAAGGTCTAGGAGCTCTGAAAATGAACGTGCGCGTCTTTCACTCTTCCCGAGGGACTTAGAAGAATTTTGTGATATTTTTTATTAAAATGGTGTATAAGGGTATATATATAAATATATTTTATGCACTGTATATGAGCTGGCGATTTCTAAGTCTGTGGTTCCGAGAGGGGGTAACCAGGCTCACTAATAAAGGTCAAGCCACTTGGCTGCCAGAATGCCCTGCTTCAGCACAGACCAGAAAGGCATTGTGATAAGCGTATCCCCGGTATAGTCAGGGGTTAATGGGAGTCGTCCCCGCCCCCCCAGTATACGGCCAGAACCATGGACCCGGTACTTGTGGTTCGGACTGTCTCCAACCAGCCATAATGTTGTGAGAGTGAAATTATGTCTAAGTCCAGCTTTGGTACATTAGAAGCAACTCTGAAACTTAACCTAAGCGTTTTTCGAAGCTACTTTTTGGCTAACTTCTTATAGGAAGGTCTAGGAGCTCTGAAAATGAACGTGCGCGTCTTTCACTCTTCCCGAGGGACTTAGAAGAATTTTGTGATATTTTTTATTAAATGGTGTATAAGGGTATATATATAAATATATTTTATGCACTGTATATGAGCTGGCGATTTCTAAGTCTGTGGTTCCGAGAGGGGGTAACCAGGCTCACTAATAAAGGTCAAGCCACTTGGCTGCCAGAATGCCCTGCTTCAGCACAGACCAGAAAGGCATTGTGATAAGCGTATCCCCGGTATAGTCAGGGGTTAATGGGAGTCGTCCCCGTCCCCCCAGTATACGGCCAGAACCATGGACCCGGTACTTGTGGTTCGGACTCTCTCCAACCAGCCATAATGTTGTGAGAGTGAAATTATGTCTAAGTCCAGCTTTGGTACATTAGAAGCAACTCTGAAACTTAACCTAAGCGTTTTTCGAAGCTACTTTTTGGCTAACTTCTTATAGGAAGGTCTAGGAGCTCTGAAAATGAACGTGCGCGTCTTTCACTCTTCCCGAGGGACTTAGAAGAATTTTGTGATATTTTTTATTAAAATGGTGTATAAGGGTATATATATAAATATATTTTATGCACTGTATATGAGCTGGCGATTTCTAAGTCTGTGGTTCCGAGAGGGGGTAACCAGGCTCACTAATAAAGGTCAAGCCACTTGGCTGCCAGAATGCCGTGCTTCAGCACAGACCAGAAAGGCATTGTGATAAGCGTATCCCCGGTATAGTCAGGGGTTAATGGGAGTCGTCCCCGCCCCCCCAGTATACGGCCAGAACCATGGACCCGGTACTTGTGGTTCGGACTGTCTCCAACCAGCCATAATGTTGTGAGAGTGAAATTATGTCTAAGTCCAGCTTTGGTACATTAGAAGCAACTCTGAAACTTAACCTAAGCGTTTTTCGAAGCTACTTTTTGGCTAACTTCTTATAGGAAGGTCTAGGAGCTCTGAAAATGAACGTGCGCGTCTTTCACTCTTCCCGAGGGACTTAGAAGAATTTTGTGATATTTTTTATTAAAATGGTGTATAAGGGTATATATATAAATATATTTTATGCACTGTATATGAGCTGGCGATTTCTAAGTCTGTGGTTTCGAGAGGGGGTAACCAGGCTCACTAATAAAGGTCAAGCCACTTGGCTGCCAGAATGCCCTGCTTCAGCACAGACCAGAAAGGCATTGTGATAAGCGTATCCCCGGTATAGTCAGGGGTTAATGGGAGTCGTCCCCGTCCCCCCAGTATACGGCCAGAACCATGGACCCGGTACTTGTGGTTCGGACTCTCTCCAACCAGCCATAATGTTGTGAGAGTGAAATTATGTCTAAGTCCAGCTTTGGTACATTAGAAGCAACTCTGAAACTTAACCTAAGCGTTTTTCGAAGCTACTTTTTGGCTAACTTCTTATAGGAAGGTCTAGGAGCTCTGAAAATGAACGTGCGCGTCTTTCACTCTTCCCGAGGGACTTAGAAGAATTTTGTGATATTTTTTATTAAATGGGTGTATAAGGGTATATATATAAATATATTTTATGCACTGTATATGAGCTGGCGATTTCTAAGTCTGTGGTTCCGAGAGGGGGTAACCAGGCTCACTAATAAAGGTCAAGCCACTTGGCTGCCAGAATGCCGTGCTTCAGCACAGACCAGAAAGGCATTGTGATAAGCGTATCCCCGGTATAGTCAGGGGTTAATGGGAGTCGTCCCCGCCCCCCCAGTATACGGCCAGAACCATGGACCCGGTACTTGTGGTTCGGACTGTCTCCAACCAGCCATAATGTTGTGAGAGTGAAATTATGTCTAAGTCCAGCTTTGGTACATTAGAAGCAACTCTGAAACTTAACCTAAGCGTTTTCGAAGCTACTTTTGGCTAACTTCTTATAGGAAGGTCTAGGAGCTCTGAAAATGAACGTGCGCGTCTTTCACTGTTCCCGAGGGACTTAGAAGAATTTTGTGATATTTTTTATTAAATGGTGTATAAGGGTATATATATAAATATATTTTATGCACTGTATATGAGCTGGCGATTTCTAAGTCTGTGGTTCCGAGAGGGGGTAACCAGGCTCACTAATAAAGGTCAAGCCACTTGGCTGCCAGAATGCCTTGCTTCAGCACAGACCAGAAAGGCATTGTGATAAGCGTATCCCCGGTATAGTCAGGGGTTAATGGGAGTCGTCCCCGTCCCCCCAGTATACGGCCAGAACCATGGACCCGGTACTTGTGGTTCGGACTCTCTCCAACCAGCCATAATGTTGTGAGAGTGAAATTATGTCTAAGTCCAGCTTTGGTACATTAGAAGCAACTCTGAAACTTAACCTAAGCGTTTTTCGAAGCTACTTTTTGGCTAACTTCTTATAGGAAGGTCTAGGAGCTCTGAAAATGAACGTGCGCGTCTTTCACTCTTCCCGAGGGACAGAAGAATTTTGTGATATTTTTTATTAAAATGGTGTATAAGGGTATATATATAAATATATTTTATGCACTGTATATGAGCTGGCGATTTCTAAGTCTGTGGTTCCGAGAGGGGGGTAACCAGGCTCACTAATAAAGGTCAAGCCACTTGGCTGCCAGAATGCCCTGCTTCAGCACAGACCAGAAAGGCATTGTGATAAGCGTATCCCCGGTATAGTCAGGGGTTAATGGGAGTCGTCCCCGTCCCCCCAGTATACGGCCAGAACCATGGACCCGGTACTTGTGGTTCGGACTCTCTCCAACCAGCCATAATGTTGTGAGAGTGAAATTATGTCTAAGTCCAGCTTTGGTACATTAGAAGCAACTCTGAAACTTAACCTAAGCGTTTTTCGAAGCTACTTTTTGGCTAACTTCTTATAGGAAGGTCTAGGAGCTCTGAAAATGAACGTGCGCGTCTTTCACTCTTCCCGAGGGACTTAGAAGAATTTTGTGATATTTTTTATTAAATGGTGTATAAGGGTATATATATAAATATATTTTATGCACTGTATATGAGCTGGCGATTTCTAAGTCTGTGGTTCCGAGAGGGGGTAACCAGGCTCACTAATAAAGGTCAAGCCACTTGGCTGCCAGAATGCCGTGCTTCAGCACAGACCAGAAAGGCATTGTGATAAGCGTATCCCCGGTATAGTCAGGGGTTAATGGGAGTCGTCCCCGCCCCCCCAGTATACGGCCAGAACCATGGACCCGGTACTTGTGGTTCGGACTGTCTCCAACCAGCCATAATGTTGTGAGAGTGAAATTATGTCTAAGTCCAGCTTTGGTACATTAGAAGCAACTCTGAAACTTAACCTAAGCGTTTTTCGAAGCTACTTTTTGGCTAACTTCTTATAGGAAGGTCTAGGAGCTCTGAAAATGAACGTGCGCGTCTTTCACTGTTCCCGAGGGACTTAGAAGAATTTTGTGATATTTTTTATTAAATGGTGTATAAGGGTATATATATAAATATATTTTATGCACTGTATATGAGCTGGCGATTTCTAAGTCTGTGGTTCCGAGAGGGGGTAACCAGGCTCACTAATAAAGGTCAAGCCACTTGGCTGCCAGAATGCCTTGCTTCAGCACAGACCAGAAAGGCATTGTGATAAGCGTATCCCCGGTATAGTCAGGGGTTAATGGGAGTCGTCCCCGTCCCCCCAGTATACGGCCAGAACCATGGACCCGGTACTTGTGGTACGGACTCTCTCCAACCAGCCATAATGTTGTGAGAGTGAAATTATGTCTAAGTCCAGCTTTGGTACATTAGAAGCAACTCTGAAACTTAACCTAAGCGTTTTTCGAAGCTACTTTTTGGCTAACTTCTTATAGGAAGGTCTAGGAGCTCTGAAAATGAACGTGCGCGTCTTTCACTCTTCCCGAGGGACAGAAGAATTTTGTGATATTTTTTATTAAAATGGTGTATAAGGGTATATATATATAAATATATTTTATGCACTGTATATGAGCTGGCGATTTCTAAGTCTGTGGTTCCGAGAGGGGGTAACCAGGCTCACTAATAAAGGTCAAGCCACTTGGCTGCCAGAATGCCCTGCTTCAGCACAGACCAGAAAGGCATTGTGATAAGCGTATCCCCGGTATAGTCAGGGGTTAATGGGAGTCGTCCCCGTCCCCCCAGTATACGGCCAGAACCATGGACCCGGTACTTGTGGTTCGGACTCTCTCCAACCAGCCATAATGTTGTGAGAGTGAAATTATGTCTAAGTCCAGCTTTGGTACATTAGAAGCAACTCTGAAACTTAACCTAAGCGTTTTTCGAAGCTACTTTTTGGCTAACTTCTTATAGGAAGGTCTAGGAGCTCTGAAAATGAACGTGCGCGTCTTT
>NW_027455051.1:0-25000 GCF_040206685.1 Ascaphus truei
GCATGTTCTTCTCATGTTTGTGTGTGACACATGCTGAGTCTCACTCACTAAAGCACACACTCACATTAGTGCATGTTAGTACTAGTCACGTCAGTGACACTAGCGTGTGCTAAATCTCTGGCGTGGATTAGTGAGGGAGACCCTTTTATCTTCATGTTACAGTCTGTCTCATTGTAACAGTGATCTCTCATTTCTATCATTATTATTTCATGGAGAAAGCAGGAAATCAGGAGATTTAGGAAACCCCATAAAAGCAGCGTGACATGTATATTGTCCTTATACAGAGAGCGCAGTGTTACAGGGCATTGTCCTTATACAGAGAGCGCAGTGTTACAGGACATTGTCCTTATACAGAGAGCGCAGTGTTACAGGACATTGTCCTTATACAGAGAGCACAGTGTTACAGGACATTGTCCTAATACAGAGAGCGCAGTGTTACAGGACATTGTCCTTATACAGAGAGCGCAGTGTTACAGGACATTGTCCTAATACAGAGAGCGCAGTGTTACAGGGCATTGTCCTTATACAGAGAGCGCAGTGTTACAGAGCATTGTCCTTATACAGAGAGCGCAGAGTTACAGGACATTGCAAAGCTCACGTGTAATGCGCAGAATTTATTAACGCCCCAGGCCTAACGCCGCAAGAAGATTACCAAGTAAAGGAATATCTCTGCTCTCTAAATCACTGTCACGTTTTTTATATTCATGGATATGTTTAACCAACTTCGCCAATTGTTTTACAGTATGTCCTGTCCCCTTTCTATGATGTCGCCGAGTCTCCCGTGTGAGAGGAGATTGTGCTTCTTCCAGGAGACCTGCCAGTCTCTCCATGCGATTTCCCTGCTCATTCTCCTCTCTCTTGGTCTCCAACATCTGATCTTCTTCACTAGAGAAGAAGACAACAAACTGATGTCAGGAAATGTCCCCCGAGGACTCAGGGGGCAAATATTTCCCACAGAATTACCCCTTTCACTGCCACAAGGGAAATTAAAGAATTGCAGAGCATTATAACAACACGCAGAGAGACATAATAACAAGCAGAGAGACATAATAACAAGCAGAGAGACATAATAACACGCAGAGACATAATAACACGCAGAGAGATATAATAACATGCAGAGAGATATAATAACATGCAGAGATATATAATAACACGTAGAGAGATATAATAACAGGCAGAGAGATATAATAACACGCAGAGACATATAATAACATGCAGAGAGATATAATAACACGCAGAGAGATATGATAACATGCAGAGATATATGATAACATGCAGAGATATATAATAACACGCAGAGATATATCATAACATGCAGAGAGATATAATAACATGCAGAGAGATATAATAACACGTAGAGAGATACAGTATAATAACACGCAGAGAGATATAGTAACATGCAGAGAGATATAATAACACACAGAGATATATGATAACATGCAGAGAGATATAATAACACGCAGAGAGATATGATAACATGCAGAGATATATGATAACATGCAGAGATATATAATAACACGCAGAGATATATCATAACATGCAGAGAGATATAATAACATGCAGAGAGATATAATAACACGTAGAGAGATACAGTATAATAACACGCAGAGAGATATAGTAACATGCAGAGAGATATAATAACACACAGAGATATATGATAACATGCAGAGAGATATAATAACACGCAGAGAGATCTAATAACACGTAGAGAGATATAGTAACATGCAGAGAGATATAGTAACACGCAGAGAGATATAATAACATGCAGAGACATATAATAACATGCAGAGAGATATAATAACACGCAGAGAGATATAATAACACGCAGAGATATATAATAACACACAGAGATATATGATAACACGAAGAGATATATATTAACACGCAGTGAGATATAATAACACTCAGAGATATAATAACACGCAGAGAGACATAATAACACTCAGAGATATAATAACACGCAGAGAGACATAATAACACTCAGAGATATAATAACACGCAGAGATATAATAACACGCAGAGATATAATAACACGCAGAGATATAATAACAGGCAGAGATATAATAACAGGCAGAGAGATATAATAACACGCAGAGCGATATAATAACACACAGAGAGATATAATAACACGCAGAGCGATATAATAACACACAGAGAGATATAATAATACGCAGAGAGATATAATAACACACAGAGAGATATAATAACACGTTAGACAGGCTGCGTATGGAACAAGCACAGGAGGGTTAATATCAGTTACAAGGTTAATATCAGGTACGCATCACATGAAGGATCCCCAGCTACAATCCTACACACAGCACCAATAAATCTCTATTCCTTTCTCTGTCCCACAAACTCCATTTCTTACGTCTCATATTTGGCCGATTCCACCAATGTGACGATGGAGATTATCCCCAGGAGAAGCGCGAGCAGCAGAGGTCTCTGGGAGAGAAGCATCTTTACAGATCTGTTAGAGAATGTTACAGGTTATCACAGGTGTAATAATACGCTCAGCACGGGACAGACCAGACATATCTGGGGGGGCTGCACCCCAGGGATACAGTGTTACTTACAGTATAGTATCTAGTTATTACACGTGAGGAGTATTAGTGGGGTTTGTATTGCAGAGAATATTTATAGACATTACATATAAAAAGATCAATGTAGTAAAAATTACAGTTAATATAAAACATTAGAAATAATTGTACTTACAGCTGGGTGGAGATGGAGCTGAGATGAGTAACCTTTGAATATCACTGGGTCTGTGTTACTATGGAGGGTGAGGTGAGTGTTATATACAGATTCTGATGGGAATGTGTCACTATAGAATCAGCAGACTCTGTGTGAGAAAGAAATCACATTATTTTATGGGTAAATATTACATTTCTCTGGCAGAACATTTTACTGACTGTCTCGTGTGATAAATACTCATTTGCAAGATTAATGTGAGACTTTCCTGAGAGTAAAGTTTGTGTCACATATTCTCAAACACAAATAACCATCACGTGTGTATGTGCTGCAGGGACACGTATGCCACGGGGTTTGGGAGGCACAAGTGTATTGCTGAAATGTGTGAGGGGTGAGAGTTACCCATGATCCCGATACCTGATAGTGCTGACTGACTTAGTGGGATTCTGGGAGGATATTTGGAGAGGCCCAGAGTGTGCGTTACTAGAGTGTTAATGTGTGTGTGTCTGTGTGTGTCCTGTAATTTTGGTGCTATCTGTGTTCTAATGTGTTACTGTGTATTAACACTGTGGGGTTACCACCTTGTTAATGTGTGTGTACTGAAAACGCTGTGCAACCAGTGTGATAAAGTGTGTGTGTGTGTGTGTGTGTGTGTGTGTGTGTGTGTGTGATGTCACTGTTGGGTCACCAATCTGATTGTGAGAGTGTACTGTCAACGAGGGGTAATCAGTGTGCTAACTTGTGTGTGGACTTGACCTCAGAGCCAAAACAAACAAACACTTGTTTACTGCGTCACTGTGGGTGTGTAATTGTGTGTGTGGCACTGACAGGGTTACTGAGCCTATGTGTGGCACTGACAGGGTTACTGAGCCTGTGTGTGGCAGTGACAGGGTTACTGAGCCTGTGTGTGGCAGTGAAGGGGTTACTGAGCCTGTGTGTGGCAGTGACAGGGTTAATGAGCCTGTGTGGCAGTGAAGAGGTTACTGAACCTGTGTAGCAGTGAAGGGGTTACTGAACCTGTATAGCAGTGAAGGGATTACTGAACCTGTGTAGCAGTGAAGGGGTTACTGAACCTGTGTAGCAGTGAAGGGGTTACTGAGCCTGTATGTGGCAGTGAAGTGGTTACTGAGCCTGTGTGCATGGCAGTGACAGGGTTACTGAGCCTATGTGTGGCAGTGAAGGGGTTACTGAGCCTGTGTGTAAAAGTGACGGGGTTACTGAGCCTGTGTGTGGCAGTGAAGGGGTTACTGAGCCTCTCTGTGGCAGTGAAGGGGTTAATGAGCCTGTGTGTGGCAGTGACTGGGTTACTGAGCCTGTGTTGCTGTGACGGGGTGAATGAGCCTGTGTAGCAGTGAAGGGGTTACTGAGTGTAACAGTAAAGGCGTTACTGAGCCTGTGTGTGGCACTGAAGGGGTTACTGAGCCTGTGTGTACCAGTGAAGGGGTTGCTGAGCCTGTGTGTGGCAGTGACAGGGTTACTGAGCCTGTGTGTGGCAGTGACAGGGTTACTGAGCCTGTGTGTGGCAGTGACAGGGTTACTGAGCCTGTGTGTGGCAGTGACGGGGTTACTGAGCCTGTGTGTGGCAGTGACGGGGTTACTGAGCCTGTGTGTGGCAGTGACAGGGTTAATGAGCCTGTGTAGCAGTGAAGGGGTTACTGAGCCTGTGTAGCAGTGAAGGGGTTAATGAGCCTGTGTAGCAGTGAAGGGGTTAATGAGCCTGTGTGGCAGTGAAGAGGTTACTGAACCTGTGTAGCAGTGAAGGGGTTACTGAACCTGTGTAGCAGTGAAGGGATTACTGAACCTGTGTAGCAGTGAAGAAGTTACTGAGCCTGTGTGTGTGGCAGTGAATGGTTTACTGAGCCTGTGTGTGGCAGTGAAGGGGTTACTGAGCCTGTGTGTGGCAGTGAAGGGGTTAATGAGCCTGTGTATGGCAGTGAAGGGGTTAATGAGCCTGTGTGTGGCAGTGACGGGGTTATTGAGCCTGCATATGGCAGTGACAGGATTACTGAGCCTGTGTGTGGCAGTGACCGGGTTACTGAGCCTGTGTATGGCAGTGAAGGGGTTAATGAGCCTGTGTGTGGCAGTGACTGGGTTACTGACCCTGTGTGTGGCAGTGACAGGGTTAATGAGCCTGTGTAGCAGTGAAGGGGTTACTGAGTGTAACAGTAAAGGGGTTACTGAGCCTGTGTGTGGCACTGACAGGGTTACTGAGCCTGTGTGTGGCAGTGAAGGGGTTACTGAGCCTGTGTGTACCAGTGAAGGGGTTACTGAGCCTGTGTGTACCAGTGAAGGGGTTACTGAGCCTTTGTGTGGCAGTGACAGGGTTACTGAGCCTGTGTGTGGCAGTGACAGGGGTTACTGAGCCTGTGTGTGGCAGTGAAGGGGTTACTGAGCCTGTGTGTGGCAGTGAAGGGGTTACTGAGCCTGTTTGTGTGGCAGTGAAGAAGTTACTGAGCCCGTGTGTGTGGCAGTGAATGGGTTACTGAGCCTGTGTGTTGCAGTGACCGGGTTACTGAGCCTGTGTGTGGCAGCAAAGGGGTTAATGAGCCTGTGTGTGGCAGTGACTGGGTTTCTGAGCCTGTGTGTGGCAGTGACAGGGTTGATGAGCCTGTGTAGCAGTGAAGGGGTTACTGAGCCTGTGTGTTGCAGTGACCGGGTTACTGAGCCTGTGTGTGGCAGCAAAGGGGTTAATGAGCCTGTGTGTGGCAGTGACTGGGTTTCTGAGCCTGTGTGTGGCAGTGACAGGGTTGATGAGCCTGTGTAGCAGTGAAGGGGTTACTGAGCCTGTGTGGGGCAGTGACTGGGTTTCTGAGCCTGTGTGTGGCAGTGACAGGGTTACTGAGCCTGTGTGTGGCAGTGACAGGGTTACTGAGCCTGTGTGTGACAGTGACAGGGTTACTGAGCCTGTGTGGTAGTGAAGAGGTTACTGAACCTGTGTAGCAGTGAAGGGGTTACTGAACCTGTGTAGCAGTGAAAGGGTTACTGAACCTGTGTAGCAGTGAAGAGGTTACTGAACCTGTGTAGCAGTGAAGGGGTTACTGAGCCTGTGTAACAGTGAAGGGGTTACTGAACCTGTGTGGCAGTGAAGAGGTTACTGAACCTGTGTAGCAGTGAAGGGGTTACTGAACCTGTGTGGCAGTGAAGGGGTTACTGAGTGTAACAGTAAAGGGGTAACCAGGCTCTCAATAAAGGCCCAGCCCATGAAAGGGTTACCTCTGATCCGTATAGGTGGGTTCAAGAGAGTCAGCTCTTCAGCCCAGTAACATTGTATCTGTGACATGTGTAACGGGTATCCCCCCATCGCAGTCACTGCTTGTCGTGGCCTCCGGGAAGATAGTCTTTACATATAATATATATAGGGGTCTGAGCCCAGTAACATTGTATCTGTGACATGTGTAACGGGTATCCCCCCATCGCAGTCACTGCTTGTCGTGGCCTCCGGGAAGATAGTCTTTACATATAATATATATAGGGGTCTGAGCCCAGTAACATTGTATCTGTGACATGTGTAACGGGTATCCCCCCATCGCAGTCACTGCTTGTCGTGGCCTCCGGGAAGATAGTCTTTACATATAATATATATAGGGGTCTGAGCCCAGTAACATTGTATCTGTGACATGTGTAACGGGTATCCCCCCATCGCAGTCACTGCTTGTCGTGGCCTCCGGGAAGATAGTCTTTACATATAATATATATAGGGGTCTGAGCCCAGTAACATTGTATTTGTGACATGTGTAACGGGTATCCCCCCATCGCAGTCACTGCTTGTCGTGGCCTCCGGGAAGATAGTCTTTACATATAATATATATAGGGGTCTGAGCCCAGTAACATTGTATCTGTGACATGCATGGCCTGTAATAAAGAGATTTCTGTGTTTTTATCTTTCACTGGGGCAGGTATCGTATTTATTGTGCTCCAACCTACCGGTACATCAGGCGCTGATCCCGCCTCTAGGTTTTGGGTTTCTTAGAGGACTCCTGGGACTCTGGGTACACGGGGTTGGGGAGGAGTAAGGGGCAAGGTTATTGAAGAGGCAGAGGCCCCAGCATGGGGTCGTAGGCTCCTTAAGGGCTGCGACGTCCTGATTGGCGAGAGCTGGTAGGGGGGGGGTCGGCTAACCCCCCTCCCCCTTCCCACACGGAGTGGGAAGGCTGCTTGTCCCCTCCCATGCAGGGGGAGGGGGGAGAGGGTATAAAGAGTGGGGCCCCAGGGGAGAGAGACAGAGCTAACGGAATTTTCCCCTTACCTTGCAGGAACGCTGGCTGCTGCTGAGCTGCCATGTCAAGACCGCGAGGGAAGGCCGCAGTGACTGCAGCAGCCCCCCGCTGTATGAAGGCCGCAGTGACTGCAGCAGCCCCCCGCTGTATGAAGGCCGCAGTGACTGCAGCAGCCCCCGCTGTATGAAGGCCGCAGTGACTGCAGCAGCCCCCCGCTGTATGAAGGCCGCAGTGACTGCAGCAGCCCCCCGCTGTATGAAGGCCGCAGTGACTGCAGCAGCCCCCCGCTGTATGAAGGCCGCAGTGACTGCAGCAGCCCCCCGCTGTATGAAGGCCGCAGTGACTGCAGCAGCCCCCGCTGTATGAAGGCCGCAGTGACTGCAGCAGCCCCCGCTGTATGAAGGCCGCAGTGACTGCAGCAGCCCCCCGCTGTATGAAGGCCGCAGTGACTGTAGCCCCCCGCTGTATGAAGGCCGCAGTGACTGCAGCAGCCCCCGCTGTATGAAGGCCGCAGTGACTGCAGCAGCCCCCGCTGTATGAAGGCCGCAGTGACTGCAGCAGCCCCCGCTGTATGAAGGCCGCAGTGACTGCAGCAGCCCCCCGCTGTATGAAGGCCGCAGTGACTGCAGCAGCCCCCCGCTGTATGAAGGCCGCAGTGACTGCAGCAGCCCCCGCTGTATGAAGGCCGCAGTGACTGCAGCAGCCCCCGCTGTATGAAGGCCGCAGTGACTGCAGCAGCCCCCGCTGTATGAAGGCCGCAGTGACTGCAGCAGCCCCCGCTGTATGAAGGCCGCAGTGACTGCAGCAGCCCCCGCTGTATGAAGGCCGCAGTGACTGCAGCAGCCCCCGCTGTATGAAGGCCGCAGTGACTGCAGCAGCCCCCGCTGTATGAAGGCCGCAGTGACTGCAGCAGCCCCCCGCTGTATGAAGACCCCGAGTCCTGCCAGCCTCGCCCATGAGCTTGAGGAGGCCGCTGATGCTGCGGCACCGGAGGAGCCGGTAAGTGTCCCTGCCCCGCGCAGATCCCAGCGCTGAGGTGCAGGTAGGGATCCCCATTCCCCATCCCACAGCCCTCCCAGCTCCCCCGGCAAGTGCAGACGCCTGCTTGCAGCCCACCACGCTCCCGCGCCCACCCTGGGGCCCCCTCCAGCCTTATGCCCCTCTATCCACCCCCCAGCCTGTGCCCCGCCACCTCTCGGCTTTTTCCCCTGCAACTTCCCTCCGCCTCACTACTGATTCCCCCGCCGGGCCACAGGGCCTCTATTCCCGCACCCCTCCTTCCCCTGCTCCCAGGCCTTGTCCCCCCTCCCGGTTCGGGCTTACTCCCTCTGCCCAAGCGCGGTCCCGGCAGGGAGGGGGCGGGGTAGCTCCTGTGCTTCCGCCGCCAGCCCCGGCGCCGCCAGCCCGCTCACCACTCTGCAGGTGACGGCCGCGCGCCGAGCAGGGCGCCCGATGCCCAGGTCCCCCCCCTACCATCTCCCCTGACCGCGGGGGCTGTCAGGCACCGCGTGCGCCGGCCGGGGAGCGCGCCTGTCGGCTCCCACTGCAACAGGCCGCTTACCCCTCTGCTGGGGGTGGCCACGCGCCGGCTCCCCCCATACCACCTCCTCACACCCCCACCACGGGGACCATCTGGCTCCGTCCCGCGCCCCCATCCCACTCACCCCTCCGACCTGCGTGCAGTGCTGCTGGCTCCTCGGCGCCATGACTCACCTCCCTCCCATGTGCTGCAGCAGGGGAGGGAGGGGCGCTGTTCTCCCGCGCGCGGGCTGCAGGCTGACCTTTCCCCCCTGCTCCACCCTCCCTTCCCCCCCCTGCTCCACCCTCCCTTCCCCCCCCTGCTCCACCCTCCCTTCCCCCCCCTGCTCCACCCTCCCTTCCCCCCCCTGCTCCACCCTCCCTTCCCCCCCCTGCTCCACCCTCCCCCCCCTGCTCCACCCTCCCCCCCCTGCTCCACCCTCCCCCCCCTGCTCCACCCTCCCCCCCCTGCTCCACCCTCCCTTCCCCCCCTGCTCCACCCTCCCTTCCCCCCCTGCTCCACCCTCCCTTCCCCCCCTGCTCCACCCTCCCTTCCCGGGCTTCTATGAGCAGGGGGAGGGGGGGTTTCTCTGGGAGGGGGGGTTTCCCGCCCCATGTTTATTAAAGAGACAGGAGGTCACAGGCAGGTCTGCAGAGGCTGGCTGTTACCTTGGCCCTCCTCTGCAGCAGCGCCACCATGAGGCCCCTAGCGGTACTGCAGGGCGACCTCAAGTTCACCCCTCAGGGCGACCTCAACCTTACCCCTCACAGGACAGACTGTGAGCGGGGTTACACCCTTACCCCTCACAGTACGGGACAGACTGTGAGCGGGGTTACACCCTTACCCCTCACAGTACAGGGCAGACTGTGAGCGGGGTTACACCCTTACCCCTCACAGTACGGGACAGACTGTGAGCGGGGTTACACCCTTACCCCTCACAGTACGGGACAGACTGTGAGCGGGGTTACTCCCTTACCCCTCACAGTACAGGACAGACTGTGAGCGGGGTTACTCCCTTACCCCTCACAGTACAGGACAGACTGTGAGCGGGGTTACAGCCTTACCCCTCACAGTACAGGACAGACTGTGAGCGGGGTTACTCCCTTACCCCTCACAGTACGGGACAGACTGTGAGCGGGGTTACTCCCTTACCCCTCACAGTACAGGACAGACTGTGAGCAGGGTTACTCCCTTACCCCTCACAGTACGGGACAGACTGTGAGCGGGGTTACTCCCTTACCCCTCACAGTACGGGACAGACTGTGAGCGGGGTTACACCCTTACCCCTCACAGTACGGGACAGACTGTGAGCGGGGTTACACCCTTACCCCTCACAGTACGGGACAGACTGTGAGCGGGGTTACTCCCTTACCCCTCACAGTACGGGACAGACTGTGAGCGGGGTTACACCCTTACCCCTCACAGTACGGGACAGACTGTGAGCGGGGTTACTCCCTTACCCCTCACAGTACAGGGCAGACTGTGAGCGGGGTTACACCCTTACCCCTCACAGTACAGGACAGACTGTGAGCGGGGTTACTCCCTTACGCCTCACAGTACAGGACAGACTGTGAGCGGGGTTACTCCCTTACCCCTCACAGTACAGGACAGACTGTGAGCGGGGTTACACCCTTACCCCTCACAGTACAGGGCAGACTGTGAGCGGGGTTACACCCTTACCCCTCACAGTACAGGCAGACTGTGAGCGGGGTTACACCCTTACCCCTCACATTACAGGGCAGACTGTGAGCGGGGTTACAGCCTTACCCCTCACAGTACAGGGCAGACTGTGAGCGGGGTTACTCCCTTACCCCTCACAGTACAGGGCAGACTGTGAGCAGGGTTACACCCTTACCCCTCACAGTACCAGACAGACTGTGAGCGGGGTTACAGCCTTACCCCTCACAGTACAGGGCAGACTGTGAGCGGGGTTACTCCCTTACCCCTCACAGTACAGGGCAGACTGTGAGCGGGGTTACACCCTTACCCCTCACAGTACCAGACAGACTGTGAGCGGGGTTACAGCCTTACCCCTCACAGTACAGGGCAGACTGTGAGCGGGGTTACTCCCTTACCCCTCACAGTACGGGGCAGACTGTGAGCGGGGTTACTCCCTTACCCCTCACAGTACGGGGCAGACTGTGAGCGGGGTTACACCCTTACCCCTCACAGTACGGGACAGACTGTGAGCGGGGTTACACCCTTACCCCTCACAGTACGGGACAGACTGTGAGCGGGGTTACACCCTTACCCCTCACAGTACGGGACAGACTGTGAGCGGGGTTACACCCTTACCCCTCACAGTACAGGGCAGACTGTGAGCGGGGTTACAGCCTTACCCCTCACAGTACAGGACAGACTGTGAGCGGGGTTACACCCTTACCCCTCACAGTACAGGACAGACTGTGAGCGGGGTTACTCCCTTACCCCTCACAGTACAGGACAGACTGTGAGCGGGGTTACACCCTTACCCCTCACAGTACAGAGCAGACTGTGAGCGGGGTTACACCCTTACCCCTCACAGTACAGGACAGACTGTGAGCGGGGTTACACCCTTACCCCTCACAGTACAGGCAGACTGTGAGCGGGGTTACACCCTTACCCCTCACAGTACAGGACAGACTGTGAGCGGGGTTACACCCTTACCCCTCACAGTACAGGACAGACTGTGAGCGGGGTTACACACTTACCCCTCACAGTACAGGACAGACTGTGAGCGGGGTTACACCCTTACCCCTCACAGTACAGGGCAGACTGTGAGCGGGGTTACACCCTTACCCCTCACAGTACAGGGCAGACTGTGAGCGGGGTTACACCCTTACCCCTCACAGTACAGGGCAGACTGTGAGCGGGGTTACACCCTTACCCCTCACAGTACAGGACAGACTGTGAGCGGGGTTACACCCTTACCCCTCACAGTACAGGACAGACTGTGAGCGGGGTTACACCCTTACCCCTCACAGTACAGGACAGACTGTGAGCGGGGTTACTACCGTGAAGCACCAACATATCATATAACCACACGCCATACCCAACCACCCCACCTACTTACCTCCAGCAGGCAGGGGCGCGGCCGGTCTGGTGTATAACCGCCCCAGCCACCCGGGGCCCCTGCCCCTCCCACCCATGGGCCACGCTGTGTCGGGCAGATTAACTGCAGCGCAGAGACGGGCGTTCTGCTCTGTCACCGGCGGGGGTGGGGGGAGAGGATTTAAGGCGACCCAGCCCCGGGATCCTGCATGGGGTCCTCTCAGTTTTCGCAGGAAGCGACGGCCAATGACTGGTCATTGCACGCATGGAATGTGGACCAGGACCCCTACTCACCTTCACCGACGCATGGCGAGGAGGGGGACAGACGCCGAGGCCAGTCACCGCGCTTCAGGCCAGGTTAGCGCAGGGTACTAACCCGAGCAACGAGATTCCGGGTAAGGAAATAAATCCTAGTATAGTACGGGTAATAGCGACTCAGATAGTGACAGCGACATTTCACAAAACCTGTATGTATAAATTCCTAAAGAGACAGCGGTGATTCTCCGGTCACTTAAGGCTAGGTATCTATTAAGTCACTCAGGGGAACTGGCCTGCTTGCAGTTTGGCTGTGACATCTCTAATACAGAGTGCTTTTCCTGGTAATGTACAGGTCAATAAAAGCTTCAGTCAGACTTAGAACTTTGCTACTAATATTGACAGATTTACTATAAATCATTCTTCCTGTTATTACACAGGTTATTAAGAATTTATATTAGCGTTAGGGACCCCTGATATGTGGTCTGCCGTGGCGTTGGCTCAGGGGCTTACAACAATTTTGGCCAAAAATGTCAAACTAAAAGACCATTTTAGTTAATAGATATTTATACATATATATATGGCACTGTACCGTATATGGGTCTCACTGGATGTGCTAATACTGAGCTTTGTCTGTGTTTTAGGTTATGTCTCTGGTTTTAAATATATATTGCCATGCTCAGTAGCACTCCTCTGTGACACTCATATGCTTATATATATGTTGTGGTTATTTTGGGGGTTCAATAGGAGCTTGTTAGGTGTCCAGTATATTTTACACTTAAGGCTAGGCCAAGCGGTGCAACGTAGGGGGCAGCGCGGGAGAGCAAGGCCCCAAAAATTAAGGATGACGGCGTAAGTACCAGCAATTGTATTGTATGTCGTTATTTATATAGCGCCATTAAGGTACATAGCGCTTCACATTAGTAATACACGTGGTAACCAAATAATTATCAGATCATATAAATAACAGATCATGGGAATAGTGCTTTAGGCATTAAAGTAACATTAAGTAGAGTCCCTGCCCCGAAGAGCTTACACTTTTATGTAAAGGGAAGGACACTTACGCCGGCGCTAGGACGTCCCTCCAGTCGGTTTACATGCCTTGAGAAAGACCATTTCAATTGAAACGCGTGGGAGGAGGTTCTCTTTTCTGTTTGTTGGTGTATCCGTTTAGGTAATTTAATAAATTATTTGTTCATTCCTTCACTGGTGAGTTTTGATCTAGATAGGAGCGGCAGTACTGCTGATCAATTCTACCCCGTACCACTATGATCGGACGGACGCCGAGGAGGGAAGCCAGACACCCGCTCTGGGTGCGACGCCAAGCAGGGGGCGCGGGGGGACCAGTATCAATCCTTCACCACCCAGGCTGGTTCAGCCACTATTTACCTGCTTGCTCTGGAAGTAGCTAGACGGATTCTTCTATCTACACCCAAAGTGAGATAATAAAGGGAAAGTTCACGGACGTACACAACCTTTTGCTGATGGGTTTCAGGCCAGGGAAAAAGCGAAGGCTACAGGTGAGGAGAGAGCTAGTAAGTATAAATCATGGACAACTGGCTAAGAGGTTACCTTGTGTTAGCCAGCTGCCTGCTGGAGAAGCACCCAGTAGAGGGTCTGAACGTCCTTAAATACATAGACCTTAGATGCGACACATATAAAACATTTGGGGAACATCGTGGGAAGAATATGTTTAGAATTTGGTAACCACACTCGCAAGTCGCAATCTTAAATTCGCCTCTATATACCCGCACGTCATACGGGAGAAAATGACCAAAGAGGTAGGCCTGCGAGGCATGGCTGGACCGTTTCACTCACTGCCCATACACTGAGGAGCCTTATTCAGTAATGCTAGGGTGCTAGGAAGGTTACACTAATACATGCCCACGTCACCTTGGGCAGATGGGTATAGCGGACTTATAGACCTGATCCACAAGTCACTAGCCCCACGCACTTGGAGAACCTACCTCCAGGCTTGGCACACATGGCTAGTATTCAAGCAAAAGGACAGAGTCGAGGGTAAGCGTGGTAGCAGCGCGCGGATCATTAGCTTCCTACAGGCCCAGAAGGCAGCTGGGGGTTGGGGCCATGATGGCAGGACTGTGTTTTTCTGAAATGGCACATCTGCAAGGACATAACTAAGGATTTCATAGTTGGGAGAATCCTAATAATGGGATAGGGGTGAAGCCAAGTGAACTGACAGTAAGGAGCCGATAACGCCAGACAGGCTTCAGGTATTGATGATAGAAAAATAGGCTAAAGCGCTCTATGCAGGTATAATGAAATAAAGTGAGCCAAACCACTAAGCCAAGGTATATAAAATGATATGATCTAGTTCTTAATATGCAATAGTACGGGTACTATCCTGAAGACAGGTGGTAGATGGTACAAGCCCACTCACCCTCAGTCTCATTGGCAGGTTCCCCTGAACATAAGCAATACTCACATCCTAGGAGTGGTAGGCAGGCTGTGCAGCTACAGATATGTAGTATAACACGAAAATGGAGAACAAAAGCGCACTAGCAAAAACTGAGCAGGAAGGACCCAGATTCAAAAATAAATAAAAGGGCACTTTAATGTGACAAAAGACCCATACAACGCGTTTCGAACGTCACAGCGTTCTTTTTCAAGGTATTGATGATGGCAGCAAAAGAGCTATGTTTCAGTACAGCGGAAAAGGGAACTGTTCAGAGTAGTATTTGCCGCGGCTTTCTTGGTGCCTCCAGGGTTGGCGAGCTAGTGGCGGCATCTTAAACAATCCAGGGTTCGGGCTTGTTTTTCGCGAGCATGATTCTCAATGCTACGTCAGTGGTATGCAAGATTCGCAGGTCTAAAACCGACCAAGCGGGGAGGGGAGCGTGGGTCCACCTCACTATAGAGGATAACGGAAGTTTGCCCAGTGGCGTTGAGTAAGGGGTACGTAAGGCACAGGCCCAAGGTTGGGAGCAATTTCATCATCCATCAGGACGCAACACCACTCACATGGTACCAATTTCAAAGCGTTTTTAGGCGGTGCCTTGCTGCTAAGGGGGATGGATCCCAGTGTATTTGTTACCCATTGCTTTAGAATTGGTGCCGCAACAGCGGTAGCTGAGAACGGCTGTATGCCGGACCAAATGTGGAAACCGGGGAGGTGGAAACCCAGTGCCTATAGGGGGTTACATCAGGGCCTAAGGGCACAGCAACGTGCTGAGGCAAGAAGATTAACATGTTTTTCCCTCTCAGTAGACAGCTGCACAAAGGACCCTGGAAGTGTGGATCATGGGACATTCCTTTCGTTCAGTGGGCGCACGTATGGGCGAAGGATCAGCGGTGCAGCCAGCAGCTGTGGTGTACGGGAGAGGGGGTGAATTGGCGTTGGCTTGGGAAGAGAGGAAGGTGCTTGATTGATTTGTAACAGGCTCTGCACAAGGAGTGAGCAGAATTTCAGGTGAAACCGGATGTTAGTTTGCTACACCTCGTGGGGAATGATCCAGCCAACACCAAAACACTAGAGTTGATTTATCGGTTACAGCAGGAATGCGCCCGCTTGAAGGCGCTGTGGAGTGAGGTTTTAATCATTTGGTCTGTAATTAGTCCAAAGCAAATTTTAAAAGGGACACGGAAAGAGAAAGCTAGGAGGAAGGTTAATAAGGCCATGGGCAAAATTCATCCTCTAGCGGCGGTAAAACTCTTAAAGCGCAGAGGGACTGACACCAAGGAGTGCAGCTGGCACAGAAGGGGTTAGAGGTGTTCTTAAGTAACATCAAGGGTTTTTTGCGGGAAGAATTAAGATCAGAGGTCGCAGCTTTGGGTGGGCGTGTCGGCCCCAGGGTAGCCAGTGCCCGGCAGAGGGGCCTCCGGGTGGCGGAGCTGCCGCGCCAGCCAAGCTCACGAGACAGAGAAAGGGTGAGGACTTTAGGGTCCGTCCCTCAGCTGGAGCCCCTAGAACAGCTTGGCAGGCTGGAGGCGCCGGCTGTAGGGCCGGGCCGGCCTATGCCCAATCAACGCTGGTTAAAGGCTGGGCGCCAGCTTTAGGGCTGGGCCTAAGCTGACCCTAGGGGCGGGAGGGGGAGGGAAGCAGCCCAACATCGGCTGAATGAGGATCTCCCCCTCCCATTTTACAGTGCTTTTGGGCGGAGGGAGGGAGCGGGCCAATTGCTGGCTGTCGGCAGGGATCTCCCTCCCATGCACATGATACGGGCGGGGGGAGGGAGCGGGCCAATTGCTGGCTGTCGGCAGGGATCTCCCCCCCCCATGCACATGATACGGGCTGGGGGAGGGAGCGGGCCAATTGCTGGCTGTCGGCAGGGATCTCCCCCCCCCATGCACATGATACGGGCTGGGGGAGGGAGCGGGCCAATTGCTGGCTGTCGGCAGGGATCTCCCCCTACCCCCCATTTTGCAGGGAGCATACTTGGCTGGCGGGCAGGCTGGTAGGATTTTAACAGCGGATGTTAAAATAAAGCTGTGACCTTTTCTTCCAACATTGTGTGGTCTCCATTATTTGGTTTAGCGTCACAAAGGAGGGGCGGCGCATAAAGCCTTTAAGCTGCCAGCTAGTGGCAGAGGGTGACACGGCTGTGTTGCTATTATTGCTATGTGTATTGTGTTATGTTTGATTCTGCATATATGTGGTTGTGTATGCTGATGATGTTGCATTGATACAGTATATATGATACTATTGTGTTGTGTTGCTTGTCCAGTAAACCTTTTAGCCATAACCCTGGTGTATGTGGTTTCTGGGTGGGTTCCTATGTTAGGGCCATTCTACATTCCTATAGAATCCTACATAGGTGGAGGCGCTGACCGACGAGAACGTTCCAGAGAAGCACCCCAGGTTCCCATCAGCGGAGGCTCAGGCCTCCTGTGAGCCTGCCAGGTATAACGCACCACACCTGGTAACATATAGGTTCCCCCTTACATATGCCACATATGCGATTGGGTGGGGGAATACCCGTTACATAATATATATAGGGGTCTGATCCCAGACCTCTGAGGGACGCGCAGCGTCCGCTGTGTCCCTAACTAACGTCTGAATAATAGTAAGGAGCAGGGTCCCTAACCTGGGGCCTGTCCCTGAAACAACACAACACTACTGGTGGCTCGGCTATCTGGGGCCTAGGGGGCAGCTGGCCTAGTGCAGGGAGTCACTGACTCCTGCACCCTACCTCCTCCCCCTAGCTGCTCCTGACGCCGACTGACTAACGTGCTCAGAGCCCGGGAAATGTATCTAATCTCCCCTGCAGGGAGATGCTGTAGCCCTATTGGCTCCCTGGGGTCATGTGGGGCGCTCCTTAGGCCTTGACCCCGATGCCTACTATAGCGTCCGCACGGACGAGAGCCCTCCTGTCATGGAACAAGAATCACATCCCTGTTTCACCCCCCTCTTTCCTTTGCAGCTTCTGCCTGTCAGTTCTTGTTTTCAGCTGCATGGAGTTTGCACACACACACTGTGCCTGTGTGGTATGTAACAATGTTGCATTTCTGGCCTCTGGGCATGTATCAGTGAGCTGCTACTGCAGCCTCTGAGATCCTTACCAGAATGGGCTAGTCTGCCCTCCCCCCTGTTTTGTTCACAGATAGTCTGTCCCAAGACTATTCCTTTTACCCACATTGCTCCTCACTTCCTTTTCCACCCTGGAGACAGGGAGTACAGCACCCATCTCTGTCACTCTCCCATGGCAAGGCCATCTCTTTCTACCTGTTTCTAACTACAAATCACTACTACACACCATCCACAAGTGCCTGTATTTACTGCTGCTTTTCCAATAAAGTGAAGGAAATATTATAGGACTTGGAGTGATTTGGAAAGGGAGCTGAGTTAATGCTATCTGGGGCTATTCACACATCACACTTGGCTTCAGAATAGTAGAAAGAGGACCGTGTGCTTTGGGGACACACACAGAGGAGCTGCTACCCACAGCCTTTATGCTAAAGAAACAAGCATGCAGCTTGCACAGCAAATAAACAGCAGTCTCTCACTACCACTGTACAAGCATACTGCTCCACATTGCTACACAGAGCCACCAGCCTCTACACAGCAAACAACTACTACTTTATGCAAAGACAAGCGAGCAGCTTTACATTGCTAATAAGAGCACAGACCTTCTACAGCAAAGCCTGCACACAGCCAGCAAACAACCTTGTACACAAGGCAGCAGCTTTGCAAAGAGATAGTGCAGCTTACACAAACCTTGATTGCCTTTCTCTGTCTGAGTTCACCCTCTGCACAGCTCCATAGTGAGGGATTATCATCTCACCTTACCCTGGGCACGTTCTCACGGCCAGCGCCACCAAGGGCCACGCCACCGGACACCCGCCAGGACACGGGTCAGAGCTACCGGACACCTGTGAGTACAGCTACCCCTATGCTGATGCTGCAGGACACCGCTCGGCATCATCTGAGACAGTCGCCGATCGCTGACACAGGTAAAAGACCGCACGCCACACGCACTGGCTAAAGGCCTACACGCACCTACAGCATGGCAGAACTCAGAGCCTCACCAGACATCACGCAGGAAAGTGACCACTCAGACACAGAGACCGCTGCGCAACTGCAACAGGCGCAGACAGACACAAGGCCTAAACGGACAGTCACACTGACACAAAAGGCCCGCAAAAAATATGAGACTGACATTGAAGCGCACCGCGCTAAATTAGAGTTGGCCTGGGAAACAACCACACTTGGGATACGCAATGTCGCCGGTGCTGGCAATTATGTACAACAGCTCGAACAGGCAATAATTCAATTAAAGATAGATCACGCACGCTATCAAGAGCTGTCAGAGGCATACGTCACTTACTTGGCCAGGGCTAACACCGGCGAAAGCCTGCAAGAAAGGGACTTACAGCATAACATTGACTTGACACGTGACAGCCGCGTGCGAACCTCTATCACGGAAGCCGAGAGTAAGAGGAAAGACCTTTTGCTGGAAACCGCATCACAGCGCTCAAGCATATCCAGGCACTCATCAAGGTCAGCAAGATCAGCGCGATCTAACGTGTCCAGTGCAAGCGCAAACGCTACCAAGGCGCGAGCCACAGCAGAGGCCGCACGTGCCAGGGCCGAATATAGTCGGAGAGAGGCAGCCATAAGAGCAGGAAGAGCGGGCATAGAAGAGGAGGAGCAGACAGCTGCCGCTAATGCCGCCGCAGCCGCCGCTAATGTTGCCGCCGCTAATGTTGCCGCCGCCACTGCCGCAGCCACCACGCGTAGGAAAGCCGAATTCGATGCGAAACTAGAGGCACTTAATCAAGAGAAGGAAGCCGCCGCCGCCATAGCTCAAGCTAAAGTCCTAGAAGCATCTGCGCAACAGGACGGCGGGGAGCAACCGTACAGACGGATTGCCTCAGAGGATCCAGCTCAACGCACTGAAGACTACGTAAGGAGCCTTTTCAGTGTAAACACCAGCGCACCATCTCAACACGGAGGGAGTGACTCCACAGACACCGAAGACTTGCTAGGCCCACGAGGAGAAGATGCTGTTCCTTCAGTGGTACATGCTGCCTGGGATAGCCACAGCCGCAACAGTGATCCACACGCCAGCGCACACACGGATGCACCACGACAGGCTCGCAATCCAGGTACACCCACACGGGAGAACACAGCCCCTCACACTGACCAGCAGCCATCACGCGTCCACGCCAAGGAAGAGGCGACCGCACGGACCCTCCCAGCAACTACCTCAGAACGTGACCAACACGCCGATGCCTCAGGCCTGACAGACATAGCCAAGTATATGATCCGGCGTGACCTGGTGCAAGCAGGACTCATCAGCTTTGACGACCGCCCTGAGAACTACCGGACGTGGAAGTTCATGTTCAAGGACGCAATGAACAGCTTGGGCTTCTCAGCAAGGGAAGAGCTCAACCTGCTATTCAAGTTCCTGGGGAACGAATCCAGGGAGCACGCGAAGAGACTTCGGGCAGCAAACGAGAACCAACCCCAAGTAGGTCTTGACCTAGTGTGGGAAAGGCTAGAAGAGTGCTACGGTAGCCCCGAAGCAGTCGAGGATTCGCTCTTCAAAAGAGTCGACAGCTTTCCCAAGATCACAGCTAAAGACTACTCGAAGTTACGAGAGCTCGGGGACCTGCTGCAAGAGCTGGAGTTTGCAAGGAAAGACCATTTCTTAACAGGTCTCAACGTCTTGGACTCAGCTCGTGGAGTGAGACCCATCTTGGAGAAGCTACCCTACAACCTCCAAGAAAGATGGATTTCACAGGGCTCCAAATACAAAAGGGAGAAGCAAGTCACCTTCCCCCCATTCTCAATCTTCTTGAGCTTCATCCGCGATTTTCTTTTTAGGTGCGCAAACCACACACAGTGCAAGCAGTCTGAGGAATGAGAGACCGGTGGCGAGATACGGTAACACTCAAACACCCATCTCGGTCCACAGGGCGGACGTGCCTCCCACGACCCAAATTACTCCCGATCAGTCGGTCGCCGGAGAGGAGGAACCAAGGGACCCAAACAGGGAATGTCCCATACACAAGAAGCCACACCCACTTAACAAGTGCTTTGGGTTCAGGATGAAGTCCCTAGAGGAACGCAAGAGGTTACTTAGAGAATTCAGAGTTTGCTTCAGGTGCTGCGGTTCCACGACTCACCTAGCCAGAGACTGTAAAGAAGAAATCAAATGTACAGTGTGCAAAAGTGACAAGCACGTAACATCCAGAGGCGCTGACACTCCACCAACTCAACAACCCATCCTCCGTAGTGGAGCATGGCGGGGAGGAAGGAGAAGGAGAGCCAACATCCGTCACGTCTCAGCACACTGAGGTTTGCGGAAAAGAAAGTGACAAAATGTCCTGCTCCAAAATATGCCTTGTCGCAGTGCACCCCCAGGGACAACCTGAGAAGACTATTCGGATGTATGCAATCCTCGACGACCAAAGCAACAGATCATTGGCGAAGACGGAGTTCTTCAACCTATTCAACTTACAAGACAATGCCTCACCCTACACCCTCAGAACCTGTGCAGGGTCAACTGAGTCAACAGGGAGAAGAGCAAGTGGTTACGTCATACGTTCGGTGGATAACAGAGTGAAGATAGCTCTCCCCACACTCATCGAGTGCAATAACATGGCCACAAACAGGGACGAGATTCCCACACCAGACGTGGCACGCCATTACCCGCACCTCAAAGGAATAGCCGACTACATCCCGCCGGTAGAACAAGGCGCCAAGATCTTGCCGCTGCTCGGTAGGGACATCTTGAGGATACATAATGTCCGTAAACAGCATAACGGACCCCACAACACACCATACGCCCAAAGACTTGACCTAGGATGGGTGATAGTGGGCAACGCGTGCACTAACAAAGAGCACGGACAAGACTATGTTGTCGCCCGCAGAACTGTGATAACAGAATGTGGACACACATCCCTCTCTGAACCATGTCTTGGCCATCTCCAAGTGACAGGAGGGCCAAGCGAAGAGAAGAGACAAGGTCATAGCCCTGAGATCGACAAGAACATCCTCACTTCAGGGGGATGTGACAATGGCCCAGGATGCTTAGTGGTTCAGACAACCACTAAAGGAAGAAAGTAACCTCCCAGAGGTGACCGACAAGGGGATTGTCCAAAAGACAATAAACAATCGGACGATCCTCCCGCGAGCAATGGCACGGCTAAGACGTACAGTTGTTCCTCTCCACAGAGTATCAAGTGACAAAGCAGGCAGCTGTCACGGCTGCCATAGCCGCAAAAGATTGCGCCCTACAGGTGAAGCCACAGTGTCAAAAAGACTGTCCTCTCACACGTCAAAAAAGAGACAGTCGCAGAGACATTTCACAAAGGGATTTACAAGGGCAAAAGAGACTGTTTTTCGTCATGTCCAAGGAGAGAACAATCTCCTGAGGGCAGTCAACAAAGAGATACAAAGGCGTATCACCAAAATACGTGGAGACTTTCTCTTGCAAGAGGAATGCATCAACGACTTAGGGTGTACAGCAAGCATGTCAAACTCAAATGCTAACAAGGGCCAAATAAACAAGGTTTAAGTCTAGGCGGGCTGCAAAAAAAAAAAAAACTTAAATTTTCATAGAATTGTAGGTTTATTTTGAAAAGTTCAGTGTGTGTATGTGTGTGTGTGTGTGTGTGTGTGTGTGTGTGTGTGTGTGTGTGTGTCGGATGACCTCAAAAAAAAAAAGCCAGATGTGAATGATTCTGAACCCATTAACCAGTGTCAGGATGCCCCCTCTTAACAATTTCCAAAGCAGCAATCCCACCTGGGATCTTACCTGATCCGCAGTCTCTCAAGGTAGTATACTGGAGGGGAGGTGTTCCTTACCTGTCTTCTAATGTCCCCCGTGTAAAACTTGAGAGTCAGATCTGGAAGAAAGCAGAATAGGTTATTTCGGTGTATGTATAGGGCAGTTAAGATAAAAACGAAGAGAGTGGGTGAGAGTGACAGACAGAGAGAGGGTGACAGAGAGAGAGAGAGGGTGACAGAGAGAGGGTGACAGAGAGAGGGTGACAGAGAGAGGGTGACAGCGAGAGGGTGACAGAGAGGGAGGCAGACAGACAGAGAGGGAGGCAGACAGACAGAGAGGGTGGGAGAGTGAGAGAGGGTGGCAGAGTGAGAGAGGGTGGGAGAGTGAGAGAGGCTCTCTGCACCTCACTGCTCACCCACCCATCTGCAGGCCGTTTTTCACACTCACCCACCTGCAGCCCGTTTTTCACACCCACCCACCTGCAGCCCGTTTCTCACACCCACCCACCTGCAGCCTGTTTTTCACACCCACCCACCTGCAGCCTGTTTTTCACACCCACCCACCTGCAGCCCGTTTTTCACAAAGCCCGTTTTTCACACCAACCCACCTGCAGCCCGTTTTTCACACCCACCCATCTGCAGCCCATTTTTCAAAACCCACCCACCAACCTGCAGCCCGTTTTCATACCCACCCACCTGCAGCCTGTTTTTCACACCCACCCACCTGCAGCCCGTTTATCACAACCTGCAGCCCGTTTTACACACCCACCCACCCACCTACCTGCAGCCCGTTTTACACCATCCACCTGCAGCCCGTTTTTCACACCCACCCACCTGCAGCCCGTTTTTCACACCCACCCACCAACCTGCAGCCCGTTTTCACACCCACCCACCTGCAGCCCGTTTTTCACACCCACCCACCTGCAGCCCGTTTTTCACACACACACACACACACACACACACACACACACACACACACACACACACACACACACACACACACTGCTGCCTCTGTCTGGTGGCTCTGTAGCTGCAATGCCGGGCAGGCTGCAGCCCCATTGGATGGGAGCTCCTCCGCTTCCCCGAGTGGCAAATTTCAAACCTGCCGCTCTCGGCGAAGTCTCTCCTCCGCACGCATCAGCGCGCATGCGAAGGGTCAGGCGCTGCCACGGAGACCCGGCGCCGGCTTCAGAGGTTTTTTTTTTAAATTAACTAGCAGCCCTTGTTTCCCGCTGCTTGCGGCCCTGATCGCGGCGCCCCTCTAGCCAAGCCGCGGCGCCCTCACACTTTGGGAAACACTGGGCTGGGCCGCAGGCCGCAAAGATATTAGTTTTGGGCCGCAAGTTTGACATGCCTGGTGTACAGCGTTCCAGACCACAAAGGACAACAAGCAAACACCATTGATGGGAGATAGAGAATTCCTGATGTTAACGGTCAAGGAGCTCATCAAAAACAGACCTGGCAGTTGGGTGAACCCGCTACCATCCCGTTCACCAAGAAGGCGCCTCCCAAACAATGGAGAACATGCCATCTCTAGGTTCACTTCGCACCTCTGCGACCTACAAAGGGAACCGGAGACCAAGAACAACTTTGTGGTCTTCATCCAGAAGATATTCCTTACCAGCCACGCGAAGCCAGCGCCTCTAATAAAGAAAGATGAAGAATGCTGGTACCTCCAATCACCTCGGGTCTACCACCCTCAGGAATCGATCAAATCAGTGTAGTGTTCAGCTCCAATGCTCAGCACCAGGAAGCCTCTCCAAACGGGGCATTACTCACTAAGTCAGACGACAACTAGTTTTCCAGGGGCGTTGATTCGCTTCCGCAAGGAGCCAAAGGCCATCTCCTTCCGCCAAATGCCAGGTGATAGGGTGACAGACTAGCACGACTGGCATATCCACGAGGTAATGCACTCTGTAGAGAAAGCTATAGAGACAATAGGACTGTCCTTTCATAAGTTCAAAAGAAACAGTGCCAGAGACTTTCACCAAGAGAGACACTGTGGTGCACCCAGCTAACCTGGAGCAGTACAACCACCTTGCATCCTTTGCCCAAGAACCTTGGCCAAGGGACTTTGAAGACAGTGATGCCAGCCGATATCATATCGCTATGTGAACAAGGACTTTTGCATTGTTATATTATGTTTGCATTGCACATATGTTCCACATACTTCATTATAGTGGTATCTCCAGATACCAGACAGGGAGTGTCATGGACCAAGAATCACATCCCTGTTTCACCCCCCTCTTTCCTTTGCCACTTCTGCCTGTCAGTTCTTGTTTTCAGCTGCATGGAGTTTGCACACACATACTGTGCCTGTCTGATATGTTACAATGTTGCATTTCTGGCCTCTGGGCATGTAATCAGTGAGCTGCTACTGCAGCCTCTGAGATCCTCACCAGAATGGGCTAGTCTGCCCTTCCCCCTGTTTTGTTCACAGATAATCTGTCCCAAGACTATTCCTTTTACCCACATTGCTCCTCACTTCCTTTTCCACCCTGGAGACAGTGAGTACAGCACCCATCTCTGTCACTCTCCCATGGCAAGGCCATCTCTTTCTACCTGTTTCTAACTACAAATCACTACTACACACCATCCACAAGAGCCTGTATTTACTGCTGCTTTTCCAATAAAGTGAAGGAAATATTATAGGACTTGGAGTGATTTGGAAAGGGAGCTGAGTTAATGCTATCTGGGGCTATTCACACATCACACGTGACCCTGGCTTCAGAATACCTCCCCTCAATGGCGCCGGGCCCGCTGCGAGGGGGGCCGTAGCGCTGGGGCGAGAGTTGCTCCTGCTCTCAATAGAATTGAGAGCAGGACTCGCGACAAGCGATACGGCACGCCCCCCGGCGGTTCAGCCAATGAGGGCGAACCTGCCGGGTGATGTCATGGCCGTGTCCCCGTCACGCCCCCCGGTCTCTCTTCCTGCAGTGAGATGTAGACCAGGGAATCGGCTGCACGCTCCGCCAATCTCGCGGGCGCGCGTTGCAGCTGAGTTACCGGGGCCTTAGCCTTAGGCTCATGGGATATGTAGTCCCTCTCTAGAGCCCTCTGCTGATTGGCTGCCTCTCGCGCACTATCACTGCGCAT
>NW_027455051.1:27500-32500 GCF_040206685.1 Ascaphus truei
TGTGTGTGTGTGTGCCTCTGTGTGTGTGTGTGCCTGTGTGTGTGTGCGTGTGTGCGTGCGTGCGTGCATGTGTGCGTGCGTGCGTGCATGTGTGCGTGTGTGTGTGCGTGTGTGCGTGTCTGCGTGTGTCATCCATACAATCCCTACACTGGGTAGGGAATATGAATAATTTAATGACACTAATAATAAACTGAAAATATAGCAACAATAGCCAATACGCCAATGCAAGAATAAATATCACCATATAGAAAATAAAAATTTAAAGGGGGTAGAGGGGAAAGAAGGAGAAGGGGAAAAAACACAAAAGAAAAGCAAAAAATCACAAAAATGGAAAAAGGAAAGCAAACTAGGGGGGCGACGTTTTGAGGGATGACCTCTTCATCCTGCCCATTCCCCCTGGTCCCAAAGGGTCCCAGAGGTACTTCCCTAAGCCTTCCCTCCCCACTGTCAAATAATCCCACACTCAGCTAATGATATAAATCTAAAGTCTAAAGAGAGCAAATCACATAAGCAGATATCAAATATCAAACAATGAATGTAGATACAAGAATATTGTAAAAGACACAGAACATATGCAGATATCAGATGTCAATCAGTGAACAAGTATAAGCAAACCCTCTTCCTGGTGCCCTGTCCAGTGCTTGGGATTGAACAAACTGAATTTATTGCTTTAAGTAGTAGAGAGGATTAACAGCTCCTGTCATGTGATGTCAGGGAAGTACCTCTGGGACCCTTTGGGACCAGGGTGAATGGGCCAGATGAAGAGGTCACCCCTCAAAACGTCGCCCCCCTAGTTTGCTTTCCTTTTTCCATTTTTGTGATTTTTTATTTACATTTTATTTATGTGATATTTACTTTTTAATCATTATATTAAACTGCTGTCTTATTTTGCATACTGTATCAGTGATTTGTTGTTTGTATTTAGTTGCACTATGATCTTTTTTTCTTTCTTTTTTTCTAGTTCATGTTGTTGTCTTACATGTCTGTTTGTCTGAGATTACATTGAGGACACTTCCATGGAACTCATCCCAGCCTTTTGAATTGGACTATATTTGGTCAGATTTTTATTTCCCTAGGCGCCGGTTTATCTGTTTTCATAATCTAAGTTCCTAAGACTTTGGGCCTCAGCCATTGTCAAACCAATTGCTTCCATTATCAACTCTATCCTATCTACAGGCCATATCCCTAAGACCTGGAAAACTACCAGAGCTGTCCCAATCTTCAAAAGTGGGGACAAAAACACTGTCTCAAACTACAGACCAATCTCTCTTCTCCCAATACACACTTGCTCTCATTCATGCCTCACTGTCATCTCCTCCAATGCAAATGGTATTAACCTTTTTATTAAATACTAACTAACCTTAAAACTTGCCCCACAAATCAAGCATCCCAATAGCCTGCACTCATGCCTATTATAACACACACAGTCACTCCTACCACCCATTGTGGCCAAGCACTGCCATCTACAGCACTTATTCCATCCTGCTATCTCTGTAAATTCCCCTCAAACCTTAGATTGTAAGCTCTTCAGTGCAGGGATTTCCTTTCCTATTGTCTGATTTTGCGGCACTTAGTATTCTATTATAATTCCCTCTACTGTATGTGACGATGGGGAGGATTTGGCCCGGGATTATAGGGGTTACACCCCAATTGGCCACCCTCTAACCTCACCAGGGAGACAAGGGGTTAACTGGGCTGAGGCCCAGAAATGGGATTTAACCCTTGTCATAACCTGAAAATGTGTATTCCACTGTTCCCCTGTTTTATTGTTATATCAGTGTCTGCATCACACACACTAGGATCCATCCAGGAGCACAAGAGTTAATAGTTGTTTAGTGATTATAGCCCTTTGTGTAATTTTCCCGCCTTTTCAGGCACCATTTTGCAGGCTCCCATAGGCCGCCATTGAGCTCCATGTGTTTCAATGGTGAATCTTGCTGTTTGGGTCCTGTTTCCTGAGAAGACCAGCAGATGGCATCCGAGAGGAGGAGCGGCGGTTTCCCATTGTAAGTCAATGGGCTCATTGACTTCAATGAAAATCCTCGAAAGAGCTTTCCAGGAACGAGTTGGCTGCCGTCCAAACCCCTTAACCGCAAAGCGGATACATTTTCAATAGGAGAGCTTTGATCACTGATTAGTCAAGTTCAACGACAAGTGGCGTGGGAATAAACAGTTCTAGAGCACCTAGAAATAAAATTCTTTTTGCCCCTAGTTCCTAGACCTCCCCCCACTCGACCACCACCGGGTCCCCGTATCCTGGACCCCCGATAAGGGTTGAACCGAGAAGAGCGGGTCGCACCATAGGTTCCAATGGCGGCGGCAGAAACAGCTCAAGAAAACGGCTAAGTGTGAAAAGCTGAAATTTGGGAATCTATAGCTCCGGTTCCGGAGGGCCCAGAGGATCAGGGTTTGGGGTACCTGTAGTCACTGCTCCGGCATCGCTGCAGAACCATCCTTGACCCTCTTGGACCAACCCGACGGAGTATGGACCCCCTTGAAAGTTCGGGACTTTTCCCATAGACTCCAATGGCGGCCAATCTCCGTTGACCGGCTATGGCGGAAAACACCCATTGACTTCAACGGCGGCATCGCCCCGTTGAAAGTTTATGGCGGCGGATTCCCATAGCCGCCAGCGGCGGCGGTTTTCCATTGAAAGTCTATGGCGACGGAGCCCGTTGTTTTCAATGGGGATTTAGTGAAAAACCGTGATTTAATTTACAGCGGAGATTTTTGTATTAAAATGTGAAACGGTTTTAAGTGTATTTGTGAATCTCTGGTTCCGAAGGTCGTAGCAAGTCGCAAATTGGACCCTAGGGTGTCCCAATTCCGGCATTGAGAACTGGGAAGTTTGGACCTGCTGGACCCAACGGAACCGGATATTTTAATATGTTTATGTTTTATCTTTCATACTGTGTTCCAAGGTATGGGTAAAACCCAGAGGAAATTCCCTTGGCCATCAGGTAGCAGAGGGTCAGAGAAGCGTCCCAATATCTAGAAATTAAGTGCTGTTCAAAGGAGTTTATCACCTACACTGTTTACAGGAGGGCGGAGATGACTCAAATCAGAGCAGGCTATAAGTGTCCCATTTCACACCTTAACACAAAGGGTTTCTTGCCAGATATTCCGTTTGGTAGACTAGCTGGCATTCCTGATGCAAATGTGGGATTACAGAATTGAGACCCCAGAGTGCTACTGCGCATGTACCAACTAGCAGGGGGGCATGGATCAAAATGTGTTCCCATGTTAGTGAGTGGCTGGAGGTAATTGAAAACCAATCACCTGTACTTAAGGTTAAGGATAGGGCCACAAAAGGTATATAATCTGTGGTCAACCCTTTATCCTTTGTCTGTTCTATACCATCTTGATTGCTGAGAGAAACGCTATGCAATGTCTTCATGCCAGAGGTCTTTCATGTCTTTGGTGTCTTGATGACTATGAAGAGGGCTGTATGAACTGCCAGTCCAGATATGACTGCTTCATCATTTCCATTTTAAGTTTGTGTCTATATTTTGCCTGTTATTTGTATATCTGATGTGTTCACCTTTATCAAGGAATAAATTATATTTTATCATATCTAAGTCTCGTCCCAGTTCAGACCCAGTTATAAATATATATTATCTTTTATAATATATAGGCTGTATAATATATAGGCTGTAGCCTATCATTAAGTCACCGTGACACTGTATTCTTTGTGAAGTGCTGAGAACATTGTTGACGCTATATATAAATAAAGTCATACACTACAATACAATACTATCCAAAGTCATGGACAAAAATGTGTTTACTCCCAATTAAACAATTACTATACTAAGACAAATGCCCCTAGTCAATTCCAGTCTGGCCTCTACCCCAAACACTCCATTGTAACTATTCTGCTAAAAATGTGAAATGCCTTGCATATAATATATATCCTGCTCACTTATGTAACTGCATTTGCTACTATGTTTCACCTGTCCTTTAACTCTATACCTAGAACATATCCAAAAACAAGAGGTGACTCCTAATGCACCACTAGCTCACCTAAAGGTCAGTAATAGCAAAACCATTATATTTAATATTCAAGGACTCAATGTCCACAGGCTCAGTACCACAAGATTGACGTAAAGCAGATGTGGTGCCTATATTTAAAAAGGGAGCTAAATCACAACCGGGAAATTACAGACCTGTAAGCCTGACTTCAATAGTAGGGAAAATACTTGAAGGTTTAATACGGGATAATATTCAGGAATACCTAATGGAAAACAAAATTATTAGTAATAAAGCATGGATTTATGAATGATCTTGCCAAACTAACCTTATTTGTTTCTTTGAGGAGGTAAGTAGGAATTTAGACCAGGGTATGCAGTTGATGTGGTCTACTTAGATTTTGCAAAGGCTTTTGATACGGTTTCACACAAGAGGTTGGTGTACAAAATAAAGAAAGTTGGACTCAGTAATAATATATGCACCTGGATTGAAAACTGGTTAAAGGACAGACAACAGAGGGTTGTCATAAATGGAACTTTTTCAGGTTGGGCTAAAGTCGTGAGTGGAGTACCTCAGGGATCGGTACTGGGACCCCTGCTTTTTAACTTGTTTATTAATGACCTTGAGGTTGGGATCGAGAGCAAAGTCTCCATCTTTGCGGATGATACTAAATTGTGTAAGGTAATAGAATCAGAGCAGGATGTAATTTCTCTTCAGAAGGACTTGGAGAGACTGGAAACATGGGCAGGTAAATGGCAGATGAGGTTTAATACAGATAAATGTAAGGTTATGCATTTGGGATACAAGAATAAAAAGGTGAATAACAAATTAAATGGAGATATATTGGGGGAATCCTTGATGGAGAAGGATTTAGGAGTGCTTGTAGACAGCATGCTTAGCAATAGTGCCCAATGTCATGCAGTAGCTGCAAAGGCAAACAAGATCTTATCTTGCATCAAACAGGCAATGGATGGAAGGGAAGTAAATATAATTATGCCCCTTTACAAAGCATTAGTAAGACCACACCTTGAATA
>NW_027455051.1:37500-47481 GCF_040206685.1 Ascaphus truei
CCGCTGGTCTTCCAGGTTCTGCTCCTCCCAAAGCTGCGGAGCCTCGCGTGCTGGCTGCACAGATCTCGGGCGCGACTGCGCTCAATGCACCGGAACCAGGGCGCGGTTAGTGCAAGATTGTAAAGAACTTTCGTTCTGCTCAGTCACTTGCTGGAAGACCCCTGCTTCAGACCCCCGGACGCGGAGAGAATAACAGCTCCAAGCAGCAGCCGGACAGCGTCTCAGTTACAGGACGTATTTGCTTTTTAGTGTAAGTCACACCGCTTATTTATATTTTATTTTGTTCTTAACCTTATGTCCAATAAAGTTGTTACCCCCTATTACCAATCTCACGTCGCCTCCCACTATATGATTAAGAGGAGCTGCGTATTAACCACATATCTGGAGTCAAGTACCTGTTATATGAGGGCACTCACATAAGCCCATGTGAGGGGTTATATATATATATTCTATATCCATACCAAGTCATTTCCCGGGATTCTGTTCTGGGACCAACCCCCACTGTTCCTACTTATCTGTCTGAGGTCCCATTGGGTGAAACACGAGCAGAAGCATCAGAGATTCTGCAAAATTCTTTCTACAAGGGCACTCGCACACGCCCGTGTGAGCGATTAATATAATATTCTATCTCATACTCATATTCCCTATCAGTCATTTATTATTTGGCTGTTTGGGACCAATTCTTGCCCCTCTCACCTTCTCCCTGAGGTACCACCGGAGGAGTTTTGCAGTGAGGAGCCCCTAGGAGATTCGCAGACACAGTCTACAGGAGCATCCACCGATTCAAGCGTCCCAGGAAGAAGATTCGACGTTCAGGAGTCGTGAGTACAGCAGTGAGTACAGCAGTGAGTACAGCAGTGAGTACAGCAGTGAGTACAGCAGTGAGCACAGCAGTGAGTACAGAGTACAGCAGTGAGTACAGCAGTGAGTACAGAGTACAGCAGTGAGTACAGCAGTGAGTACAGAGTACAGCAGTGAGCACAGCAGTGAGTACAGCAGTGAGTAAGCAGTGAGTACAGCAGTGAGTACAGCAGTGAGCACAGCAGTGAGTACAGCAGTGAGTACAGCAGTGAGTGCAGCAGTGAGTACAGCAGTGAGTACAGCCGTGAGTACAGCAGTGAGCACAGCAGTGAGTACAGCAGTGAGTACATCAGTGAGTACAGCAGTGAGTACAGCAGTGAGTACAGCAGAGACAATCATACTCTGCAACAGAGTGACTGTCGCTCACATTTGGCCCTGTGAGAGTATATCTATGTAGCCCTGTTTCCTAGTGAACACAGACCGCTACCATGTGCTGTATAACCTGTAGGCTCGCAGGGCCTGAGCCTCCGCCACGGAGAGCCTGGGGCACGCGTAATAATATGTATAACCTTGTATGTGGTGCAGCGCCTCCACCTGCGATGGCTCCCACCAGAGGGGGAGTGGTTCCTCGCAGGACACTTGTATATCACTCCACACACACAGCATATACTGTAAAACAAACGGATGACTTTACTATATAGCATAGGCAGTATATATATATATCAACAGGTGTCCCTCTCTAGAGGAGACACTATCTACTGCGTCTCGCAGGACGCTCCCACCTCCACCGGGTGATCCCACCCCGTGTCCAATAACCCAAACAATATGTCCCCCACCCTCAAGTGAGATAATTGATCTATATGGGTGACTGCGCAGCCACTATGTCCCGTATGAATATAGTATGATACTGTTGGTGCACTTGGTGATGGTTACCTGCCGGGCCTGCCAAGGATCTTCACAAAGGATCAGATGCGACTGGATTCAGCAGGAGCCGCCCGGGCGATCCCACCCAGACGCGCAGCAGCGCAGTAGCGGGGCCTGAGCCCAGACCTCTGCTAAACATGTACTGTCTCTTTACTTAGTCTCTGAGCTGGCACAGTAAGGGGAACTGGGACCTGTCTGGGGCCGATCCCTATCTCCGCTCCACTCTACGGGGACTCAGGGCCTAACTGGGCCGGGGTATAAGGCCTAGGTAGGGGCTGGGTGCCTCCCTAAACCTGGAGCTCCGTCTCCTTCCTCCTCCCGCTAGCTCTGAATAACGTGCGCCCCCGTGCAACCCTATCTCCCTTCCTCCCGCTATTCCAGCCACCCGATTGGTTCCCTAGCGTCACATGGTCTCGAGGTGGCTGCTGGGACTCGTAGTCCCCTACGCTCCACCCTATAGGAACTATTCCTCCTTCGCGGGCTTTGGCAGCTATGCGCGACCTCTGCTCCCTAGCCAGCTCCACACCCTACTGCGCCTGCGCCAGTAATCAATATGGCGGCGCCCTGAAGTCGCGGAACCTCCGATATACCGGAGCGTTCCCTGTCCTGCTGCAACCCTCCCATCCGACAACAACAATGCGAGAGAGGGGAGCCCGGCTACGTCTGTGTGATCCTTTCCCAACACCCTATTCTAACATTTCATTTGTTTTATCTCCTAACTCATTATCATTATTATCATTCTGTTTTTATGTGCGCTCGCGGTTATCTTGTGTACATCTCTCCCCCCCCCCGTATGGGCAGCACCCAGGCCCTAAGCCCCTCCCCCCTCTCACTCAAGGGGACTGCTTTCTACAGCAAGGGCAGATTTAACCCTAGCACTGCCTGCGCTGGTACAGGACTTACGTGCTGGGCAGAGGATTTCAGTAGCCACAGGTTACATGGCTACATATACTTATAGCACAGAACAAGCAGCAACTGTGGCGCACACGCAAACACGCACGCCCTCGCACACACACACACACACACACATACAGTGATTGTGCTGGGTCTGTGTGAGTGCAGGAACTGCAGAGACTGCTGCAGGCCAGCATTAGGGTGCAGTAATAGTGCTGTGTGTATGTGTGTGTGTGTGTGTGTAGGAACAGCAGAGGGTGCTGCAGGCCAGCATTACGGTGCAGTAATAGTGGTGTGTGTGTGTGTGTGTGTGTGTGTGTGTAGGAACATTAGAGGGCGCTGCAGGCCAGCATTAGGGTGCAGTAATAGTGCTGTGTGTGTGTGAGTGCAGGAACAGCAGAGGGTGCTGCAGGCCAGCATTAGGGTGCAGTAATAGTGCTGTGTGTGTGTGAGTGCAGGAACAGCAGAGGGCGCTGCATGCCAGCATTAGGGTGCCGTAATAGTGCTGTGTGTATGTGAGTGCAGGAACAGCAGAGGGTGCTGCAGGCCAGCATTAGGGTACAGTAATAGTGCTGTGTGTGTGTGAGTGCAGGAACAGCAGAGGCACGCTGCAGGCCAGCATTAGGGTGCAGTAATAGTGCTGTGTGCATGTGAGTGCAGGAAAAGCAGAGGGTGCTGCATGCCAGCATTAGGGTGCAGTAATAGTGCTGTGTGTGTGAGTGCAGGAACAGCAGAGGGCGCTGCAGGCCAGCATTAGGGAGGGTGCAGTAATAGTGCTGTGTGTGTGTGAGTACAGGAACAGCAGAGGGCGCTGCAGGCCAGCATTAGGGTGCAGTAATAGTGCTGTGTGTGTTTGAGTACAGGAACAGCAGAGGGCGCTGCAGGCCAGCATTAGGGTGCAGTAATAGTGCTGTGTGTGTGTGAGTACAGGAACAGCAGAGGCACGCTGCAGGCCAGCATTAGGGTGCAGTAATAGTGCTGTGTGTATGTGAGTGCAGGAAAAGCAGAGGGTGCTGCATGCCAGCATTAGGGTGCAGTAATAGTGCTGTGTGTGTGAGTGCAGGAACAGCAGAGGGCGCTGCAGGCCAGCATTAGGGTGCAGTAATAGTGCTGTGTGTGTGTGTGTGAGTGCAGGAACAGCAGAGGGCGCTGCAGGCCAGCATTAGGGTGCAGTAATAGTGCTGTGTGTATGTGAGTGCAGGAACAGCAGAGAGCGCTGCAGGCCAGCATTAGGGTGCAGTAATAGTGCTGTGTGTATGTGAGTGCAGGAACAGCAGAGGGCGCTGCAGGCCAGCATTAGGGTGCAGTAATAGTGCTGTGTGTATGTGAGTGCAGGAACAGCAGAGGGTACTGCAGGCCAGCATTAGGGTGCAGTAATAGTGCTGTGTGTATGTGAGTGCAGGAACAGCAGAGAGCGCTGCAGGCCAGCATTAGGGTGCAGTAATAGTGCTGTGTGTGAGTGCAGGAACAGCAGAGGGCGCTGCAGGCCAGCATTAGGGTGCAGTAATAGTGCTGTGTGTATGTGAGTGCAGGAACAGCAGAGAGTGCTGCAGGCCAGCATTAGGGTGCAGTAATAGTGCTGTGTGTGTGTGAGTGCAGGAACAGCAGAGGGCGCTGCAGGCCAGCATTAGGGTGCAGTAATAGTGCTGTGTGTGTGTGAGTGCAGGAACAGCAGAGGGCGCTGCAGGCCAGCATTAGGGTGCAGTAATTGTAGGGTGACCATTCGTACCGGTTTTACCGGTACAGTCCCGTTTTTTTGAGGCCTGTACCGGTTTAAGCCTGTCCCGGTTTTTGTCCCTGGTCCCGGTATTGCGGGGCAGCGGCGGTGAGGAGAATGCGGCGGCCGGTAAGTATTTTTCTATGTGCGTGTGAATGCGGCCGGGGGGACTGAATGCAGGAGAATGCCGGGGGCGGGACTTAGAATGCCGGCCGGCCTGCAGGGGATTGGATGAATGATGATGCCGGGGGCGGGACTTAGAATGCCGGCCGGCCCGCAGGGGATTGGTTGCAGGCAGGTCAGAGGAAGCCGGGGGCGGGACTTCCGCTTTGTGCAGAGCACACGTGTCTTCCCGGCTTCCTCTGTGCGCGTGAGTGTCCCCCTTCTGTCCCGGGTCCCAGCCAGGGGGGGGGGGTAATAGGAGGTGGTAGCGGGGGTGCGCCTGCCTTTGTACCACCTTGTACCTTTGCCCCCCCCCCGGCGCTCCCAGCATTGCCCCTCCTGGCGCTCCCAGCATTGCCCCCCCTTGCGCTCCCAGCATTGCCCCCCCTGGCGCTCCCAGCATTGCCCCACCTGGCGCTCCCAGCATTGCCCCCCAGCGCTCCCAGCATTGCCCCCCCCGGCGCTCCCAGCATTGCCCCCCCCGGCGCACCCACCAGTGCCCCCCCGGCGCTCCCACTATTGCCCCCCCGGCGCTCCCACCAGTGCCCCCCCGGCGCTCCCACTATTGCCCCCCCGGCGCTCCCACCATTGCCCCCCGGCGCTCACAGCTTTACCCCCCCGGCGCTCACAGCTTTGCACCCCGGCGCTCACAGCTTTGCCCCCCGGCGCTCACAGCTTTGCCCCCCGGCGCTCACAGCTTTGCCCCCCGGCGCTCACTTCCCCCTGTCCCCTTGGTGTGGGAGATGGGCTCGGGGGCGGGCAGTGGTTGCTGCGCGGTCGCGGGCGGTGCAGGGGCTGGCGGGCGGTGCAGGGGGAGGCGGGGTATATCTGTGTGTGTATCAGTGTGCGTATCAGTGTGTGTGTGTGTGTGTGTGTATCAGTGTGTATGTGTATCAGTGTGTATGTGTGTATGTGTGTGTGTGTATCAGTGGGTGTGTGTGTATCAGTGGGTGTGTGTATGTGTATCAGTGTGTGTATCAGTGTGTGTGTGTGTATCAGTGGGGGGGTGTTGTGTGTGTATCAGTGGGTGTGTGTGTATCAGTGGGGGTGTGTGTATCAGTGGGTGTGTGTGTATCAGTGGGTGTGTGTGTATCAGTGGGTGTGTGTGTATCAGTGGGTGTGTGTATCAGTGGGTATGTGTGTATCAGTGGGTGGGTGTGTATCAGTGTGTGTGTGTGTGTGTATCAGTGGGTGTGGGTGTGTGTGTGTGTGTATCAGTGGGTGTGGGTGTGTGTGCGTGTATCAGTGGGTGTGGGTGTATCAGTGTGTGTGTGTGTATCAGTGTGTGTGTGTATCAGTGGGTGTGTGTGTATCAGTGGGTGTGTGTGTATCAGTGGGTGTGTGTATCAGTGGGTGTGGGTGTATCAGTGGGTGTGGGTGTGTGTGTGTATCAGTGGGTGTGTGTGTGTATCAGTGTGTGTGTGTGTGTGTGTGTGTGTGTGTGTGTGTGTGTGTGTGTGTGTGTGTGTGTGTGTGCGTGTATCAGTGGGTGTGGGTGTATCAGTGGGTGTGGGTGTGTGTGTGTATCAGTGGGTGTGTGTGTATCAGTGGGTGTGTGTGTATCAGTGGGTGTGTGTGTATCAGTGGGTGTCTGTGTGTATCAGTGGGTGTGGGTGTGTGTTTGTGTGTGTATCAGTGGGTGTGGGTGTGTGTGTGTATCAGTGGGTGGGTGTGTATCAGTGGGTGTGGGTGTATCAGTGGGTGTGTGTGTATCAGTGGGTGTCTGTGTGTATCAGTGGGTGTGGGTGTGTGTTTGTGTGTGTATCAGTGGGTGTGGGTGTGTGTGTGTATCAGTGGGTGTGTGTGTATCAGTGGGGGTGTGTGTGTGTATCAGTGGGGGTGTGGGGGTGTATCAGTGGGGGTGTGGGGGTGTATCAGTCGGGGTGTGTGTGTGTATCAGTGGGGGGGTGTGTATCAATGGGGGGGGGGGGGTGTATCAGTGGGGGGGTGTGTGTATCAGTGGGGGTGTGTATGTGTGTGTATCAGTGTGGGGGTGTATGTATCAGTGGGGGTGGGGGTGTGTATCAGTGGGGGGGGGGGTGTATCAGTGGGTGTGTGTGTATCAGTGGGTGTCTGTGTGTATCAGTGGGTGTGGGTGTGTGTTTGTGTGTGTATCAGTGGGTGTGGGTGTGTGTGTGTATCAGTGGGTGTGTGTGTATCAGTGGGTGTGTGTGTATCAGTGGGTGTGTGTGTATCAGTGGGTGTCTGTGTGTATCAGTGGGTGTGGGTGTGTGTTTGTGTGTGTATCAGTGGGTGTGGGTGTGTGTGTGTATCAGTGGGGGTGTGTGTATCAGTGGGGGTGTGTGTATCAGTGGGTGTGTGTGTATCAGTGGGTGTGTGTGTATCAGTGGGTGTGTGTATCAGTGGGTATGTGTGTATCAGTGGGTGGGTGTGTATCAGTGTGTGTGTGTGTGTATCAGTGGGTGTGGGTGTGTGTGTATCAGTGGGTGTGGGTGTGTGTGCGTGTATCAGTGGGTGTGGGTGTATCAGTGTGTGTGTGTGTATCAGTGGGTGTGTGTGTATCAGTGGGTGTGTGTGTATCAGTGGGTGTGTGTATCAGTGGGTGTGGGTGTATCAGTGGGTGTGGGTGTGTGTGTGTATCAGTGGGTGTGTGTGTGTATCAGTGTGTGTGTGTGTGTGTGTGTGTGTGTGTGTGTGTGTGTGTGTGTGTGTGTGTGTGCGTGTATCAGTGGGTGTGGGTGTATCAGTGTGTGTGTGTGTGTGTGTGTATCAGTGGGTGTGTGTGTATCAGTGGGTGTGTGTGTATCAGTGGGTGTGTGTGTATCAGTGGGTGTCTGTGTGTATCAGTGGGTGTGGGTGTGTGTTTGTGTGTGTATCAGTGGGTGTGGGTGTGTGTGTGTATCAGTGGGTGTGTGTGTATCAGTGGGTGTGTGTGTATCAGTGGGTGTGTGTGTATCAGTGGGTGTCTGTGTGTATCAGTGGGTGTGGGTGTGTGTTTGTGTGTGTATCAGTGGGTGTGGGTGTGTGTGTGTATCAGTGGGTGTGTGTGTATCAGTGGGGGTGTGTGTGTGTATCAGTGGGGGTGTGGGGGTGTATCAGTGGGGGTGTGGGGGTGTATCAGTCGGGGTGTGTGTGTGTATCAGTGGGGGGGTGTGTATCAGTGGGGGGGGGGGGTGTGTGTGTGTATCAGTGGGGGTGTGTGTGTATCAGTGGGGGTGTGTATGTGTGTGTATCAGTGTGGGGGTGTGTGTATCAGTGGGGGTGGGGGTGTGTATCAGTGGGGGGGGGTGTATCAGTGGGGGTGTGTGTGTGTATCAGTGGGGGTGTGTGTATCAGTATCAGTGTGTGTGTGTGTGTATCAGTATCAGTGTGTGTGTGTGTGTGTATCAGTATCAGTGTGTGTGTGTGTATGTGTGTGTGTATCAGTGGGTGTGTGTGTATCAGTGGGTGTGTGTATGTGTATCAGTGTGTGTATCAGTGTGTGTGTGTGTATCAGTGGGGGGTGTTGTGTGTGTATCAGTGGGTGTGTGTGTATCAGTGGGTGTGTGTGTGTATCAGTGGGTGTGTGTGTATCAGTGGGTGTGTGTATCAGTGGGTATGTGTGTATCAGTGGGTGGGTGTGTATCAGTGTGTGTGTGTGTATCAGTGGGTGTGTGTGTGTGTGTGTGTGTGTGTGTGTGTATCAGTGGGTGTGGGTGTGTGTGTGCGTGTATCAGTGGGTGTGTGTGTATCAGTGTGTGTGTGTGTGTGTATCAGTGTGTGTGTGTATCAGTGGGTGTGTGTGTATCAGTGGGTGTGTGTGTATCAGTGGGTGTGTGTGTGTATCAGTGGGTGTGGGTGTGTGTGTGTGTATCAGTGGGTGTGGGTGTATCAGTGGGTGTGTGTGTGTATCAGTGGGTGTGTGTGTGTATCAGTGGTGTGGGTGTGTGTGTGTGTATCAGTGTGTGTGTGTGTGTGTGTGTGTGTGTGTGTGTGTGTGTGTGTGTGTGTGTGCGTGTATCAGTGGGTGTGTGTGTATCAGTGTGTGTGTGTGTATCAGTGTGTGTGTGTGTATCAGTGTGTGTGTGTGTATCAGTGTGTGTGTGTGTGTATCAGTGGGTGTGGGTGTGTGTTTGTGTGTGTATCAGTGGGTGTGGGTGTGTGTGTGTATCAGTGGGGGTGTGTGTGTTTATCAGTGGGTGTGTGTGGTGTGTGTATCAGTGGGGGTGTGGGGGTGTATCAGTGGCGGTGTGTGTGTGTATCAGTGGGGTGGGGGTTTGTGTATCAGTGGGGGTGTGTGTGTGTATCAGTGGGGGGGTGTATGTGTGTGTATCAGTGTGGGGGTGTGTGTATCAGTGGGGGTGGGGGGTGTGTAGTTGGGGGGGGGGTGTATCAGTGGGGGTGTGTGTGTATCAGTATCAGTGTGTGTGTGTGTATCAGTATCAGTGTGTGTGTGTATCAGTATCAGTAGTGTGTGTGTGTGTATGTGTGTGTGTATCAGTGGTGTGTTGTGTGTATCAGTGGGTGGGTTTATGTGTATCAGTGTGTGTATCAGTGTGTGTGTGTATCAGTGGGGGGGGTGTTGTGTGGGTGTGTGTGTATCAGTGGGTGTGTGTGTATCAGTGGGTGTGTGTGTATCAGTGGGTGTGTGTGTATCAGTGTGTGTGTGTATCAGTGGGTGTGTGTGTATCAGTGTGTGTGTGTGTATCAGTGTGTGTGTGTGTATCAGTGTGTGTGTGTGTATCAGTGTGTGTGTGTGTGTGTGTGTGTGTGTGTGTGTGTGTGTGTGTGTGTATCAGTGTGTGTGTGTGTGTGTGTGTATCAGTGTGTGTGTGTGTGTGTGTGTGTGTGTGTGTGTGTGTGTATGTGTGTGTGTGTGTGTGTGTGTGTGTGTGTGTGTGCGTGTATCAGTGGGTGTGTGTGTATCAGTGTGTGTGTGTGTATCAGTGTGTGTGTGTGTATCAGTGTGTGTGTGTGTATCAGTGTGTGTGTGTGTGTGTATCAGTATCAGTGTGTGTGTGTGTATGTGTGTGTGTATCAGTGGGTGTGTGTGTATCAGTGGGTGTGTGTATGTGTATCAGTGTGTGTATCAGTGTGTGTGTGTGTATCAGTGGGGGTGTTGTGTGTGTATCAGTGGGTGTGTGTGTATCAGTGGGTGTGTGTGTGTATCAGTGGGTGTGTGTGTATCAGTGGGTGTGTGTATCAGTGGGTATGTGTGTATCAGTGGGTGGGTGTGTATCAGTGTGTGTGTGTGTATCAGTGGGTGTGTGTGTGTGTGTGTGTGTGTATCAGTGGGTGTGGGTGTGTGTGTGCGTGTATCAGTGGGTGTGTGTGTATCAGTGTGTGTGTGTGTGTGTATCAGTGTGTGTGTGTATCAGTGGGTGTGTGTGTATCAGTGGGTGTGTGTGTATCAGTGGGTGTGTGTGTGTATCAGTGGGTGTGGGTGTGTGTGTGTGTATCAGTGGGTGTGGGTGTATCAGTGGGTGTGTGTGTGTATCAGTGGGTGTGTGTGTGTATCAGTGGGTGTGGGTGTGTGTGTGTGT
>NW_027455052.1:7500-47458 GCF_040206685.1 Ascaphus truei
TGTGTGTGTCTGCCCCCCTCCCATTCTGTGTGTGTGTGTGTCTGCCCCCCTCCCATTCTGTGTTTGTGTGTGACTGCCCCCCCAGTGTGTGTGTGACTGCCCCCTCCCAGTGTCTGTGTGTATCAGTGACAGAATGTATACAGACACCAACCCACTCACCCACTCACCCACGTGTCAGTCAGTCACCCACGTGTCAGTCAGTCACCCACCCATATGTCAGGCAATCAGTCACCCACCCACCCACCCACCCACCCACGTGCCAGGCAGTCTAACGTGTCAGTCAGTCACCCACCCACGTGTCAGTCAGTCACCCACCCACGTGTCAGGCAGTCAGTCACCCACCCACGTGTCAGGCAGTCAACCCAAGTGTCAGGCAGTCACCCACCCAAGTGTCAGGCAGTCTCCCACCCACCCCCCCAAGTTTCAGGCAGTCTCCCACCCACCCAAGTGTCAGGCAGTCTCCCTCCCACCCACCCACCCAAGTGTCAGGCAGTCAGTCACCCACCCACGTGTCAGGCAGTCAACCCAAGTGTCAGGCAGTCTACCACCCACCCCCCCAAGTTTCAGGCAGTCTCCCACCCACCCAAGTGTCAGGCAGTCTCCCACCCACCCACCCAAGTGTCAGGCAGTCAAACCCAAGTGTCAGGCAGTCTCCCACCCACCCATACACCCACCCACCCAAGTGTCAGGCAGTCAAAGTGTCAGGCAGTCAAGCCAAGTGTCAGACAGTCTCCCACCCACCCAAGTGTCAGGCAGACTCCCATAAAAGTGTCAGGCAGTCTCCCATAACCCAGCCACCCGTCAGGCAGTCTCCCATACCCTAGAGCAGGCCTGCACAACTCCAGTCCTCGAGGGTCGCAAACAGGCCAGGTTTTCAGGATATCCCTAAATCAGCACAGCTGGCTCAATTAGTGGCTCAGTCGTACTGAGCCACTAATTGAGCCAGCTGTGCTGAAGTAGGGATATCCTAAAAACCTGGCCTGTGTGCGGCCCTCGAGGACTGGAGTTGTGCAGGCCTGCCCTAGAGAAAGTGCAGCGCACCATGATCCAGAGAAGAGGCAGGTCTGGCAAAAATCTATCTTTATTAGAAAGTCATAAAAACAAGGGATGCAACCCCACCCCACTCTGCCACATAACCAGGATGCTGACGCCCACCTGATGACGTCAGAGCTACCATATGGCGCCCCCTAGTGACGTCAGACGTCTAGGTCTAAATCCCTGGCAATACAGCATAGAGCTGTCTTGGAGGACTGCAGCCACAGCCACACCTCTCCCCAGACTGAACACTCCCCCATGTGTGGCTGTGGCTGCAGTCCTCCAAGACAGCTCTATGCTGTATTGCCAGGGATTTAGACCTAGACGTCACTAGGGGGCGCCATGTGGTAGCTCTGACGTCATCAGGTGGGCGTCAGCATCCTGGTTATGTGGCAGAGCCGGGAGGGGTGAGTATCAGGGGGGGTGGTATATATTGTGACTGTTTTCTTGTGTTTGGTAGCCTTCACCTTGAGAAAGGCTGTATTTGACTGCCGAAACGTTGGACTTTATGGCATATTAAACCTCCTTTGAGTAAGACCGTGTGCCTGCTTCTTCTTCTTTGTCCGGCTACAGGAAGGGTCAGGAGACAGGGAGGACAGAGGCAGGAGAACCCCATCTGGCTCCGGCCTTGCCTGTCCCTACGAATACAAACATACAACCCCTCACTGAATAACATAGCCCTAACCCCATGTAATAATCCTGGGTGTAAACAAAATAATGGTTTTATGAATATTGTAATGGTTTATTAGGGACCTAGGAGGTGGCCAGTGGGGCTGTTATGTGTATTTGTGTTTATTGTGGGTAGCGGGGGTGGGTGAACGGGGTATTGGCCCCAAGGATGGGTGTTTAGGCCTACCGGGTGGGGGGGTAGTGGGAGGGGTTAACCCCTTCATTACCTTAGCGGTATTAACCGCTAAGTTAAAGAAGAGGTTAAGTCATCCCCCAACCCCCTGGCAAGGCCTAAACACCCAGCCAGGGCCAAATACCACCTCCTCCCACCCCCGCTACCCACAATAAGCCTGGCACGGGTGTATAACCCCTTCATTGCCTTGGCTGTAATGAAGTTGCCTGTAAATGCATTTTTTATGCATGGGATTCATGCCGGGGGTCTCTGGTGCTGATATCAATGGATATCAGCTCTGGGACACATGCATGTTATTTTCATCGCAGCTTCACCCCACCTTCTTGCCAACTTTTGTGGCGGGACAATTTGGAGAAGAAACAGCAATTTTAAAGTGGAGATCAGCCGCAATAAGCTGATCAGGGCTTATAGAATTGAGCGTGTTTGAAAAACTGGCGATCAGTGCCGAAAAGTGGCTTATCACCGCGCATCTGCAGATTTTATTTATTTATTTATTTTCCGGCAAAACAAAAAACGGTTATTTTTGCTCTAATCGCCAGCTTCTCTGGGCTTACTGAATCGCTGTAGGCGATTACTGCATGAGGGCCTTAGGGAGGATTTGTTCCTGTAAAGTACACCTAGTTTGGCATAGGATTTGGATGTCAGGGTATCAATGTGCAACCCAAATGTTAAATGGGAGTTGAACTATATGCCCAGATATTTCAAACCAGTAACAGGGGCTAGGATGGTATTAGAGCTGGTTTTTATCTGAAGCTCTGTCATTGGTAGCTTTAGCAATTTAGCTCTGGTCCCAAATACCATTGTTACAGTCTTGTCAGTGTTTAAAATCAGTTTGTTTTGGGAAATCCAGTTTCAAGTCTCAAAAAATCAGATTGAAGTACGTGTTCAAGGTCAGAGAGGCGAGGGCTGCGTGCATATAGGATAAGATCTAAGGCCTCTCACAATAACCCGTTGAGAAAATAATATTCCTATCTAACTGACATACGTATAAAATATACTCTACCAAGACCCCTAATACAGAGTTACCCACCTTATACGGGAGCAGCTGCCAGACGAGTATAGTAAATGTATCTTATTTCTTTTGCCACTGGAGGGCAGCGTGGAGTTACACGGAGTGGCGCCCTTAAGGACGACGTGCCAGTTAGGCGGAAGGAGACGCGCACACACTTTTATGTGAAACGGATATATTTGGGGAGGGATTTAGGAGTCTGAGTGAGAAAATTGATATTTTGTCACAATGGAAAAATGGAAAAATTAACCATTTAAATATGCACAGATTTTATCCCACTTTTGGAAATTAGGGATGTTGCCTAAAAGTTTGACAATGCACAAAGTGCCACCCCTGGGCTTTAATGAAGCAGCATTTGTGGGCTAAAGGGAACAGCATTCTGTATAAAGGTATTTTGGGCTCGATATAAATAATTGAAGCCAAAAACTAATATTAAGGGGCCTATGCAGAGAGCAGCGCCATTTTTTTATTTTTTTTTAGTAGAACTCGCCGCACGGCTGGCGAGAACCAAAATCTCGCCAGTTTTGAAAAGGGCCGTATGCAGAAAGGCACGATCGCCATCTAGCGGCTGTTCGCGCCATTAAAATGGAGAGAAATTCTAGAATTAGCTCCGCCAACAAAAGTTGGCAGGAAACTGGAGCTCACCGGCGAGAGTGAAAAGAAGAAAAAAAATCGCGCTTTTTTTCAAACATGTTTCACCAGCGCGCATCTCGCCGGTTGAAACTCTCCATAATCAAGCATGATTTTAAATGCAATTTTCTGACCTTTCTGCATATGGAGATAAAATCACGCCATTACAGGTACAATTTATTACCAATTCCAATTATTTCCAGCGCTGCTCTCTGCATAGGCCCCTAAGTAAATTGAGAATGGAAAAATATTCAGCACAAACGTACAGAATGTGATGTTCTGAGAGATCTTACAGATGTTATCAAATCCCACAATGAATGTATAGAAAATGTCTGTATAGAACGAGTCAAACAAGAATATGCCAATAAAACGTTTAATTGGGAGATACAGGGGCCACAATTCAGGTCAGTTAGCTGGAAGAAGGGAAGCCGGTCAGCCGGTAGAGCCGGTCAGCCTGTCAGCCAGTAGAGCCGGTCAGCCAGAAGAGCAGGTCAGCCGGTCAGCCAGTAGAGCAGATCAGCCGGTAGAGCAGGTCAGCCGGTAGAGCCGGTCAGCTCTGAGATCAGCATTACTTATATCCCCTAAACGTTGTCCCCTGCATGTAATGCGCAGAACAGCCTACACTGCATATACTGTACATGAGATACTAAACCCTTTCTTTTCTCTCGACTCTAATCTGAATGATTTGCTAATTGGTTTGTAATTAGAGAGATATTTGTAGCAGAATCCCATGTATGTTCTTTTTACCTTTTTAGATACCGTTTTGTGTTATAAAAGATATGACAGATCAGAGGGGCTTCCTGTTTGCACTCGTGTTTTGGCAGAAGTGTATATGTGACCCTATAAATCTCCATCACACCCGGCTTGGCAGTGTGACACTAGTGCAGCGACCTGGGGAAGAATCACTGAGCTGTTAGCAATAGATACAACGGATAGAAAAGACACTACACATAGGTTGGATTAAAGAGAGTATTTTATTTAAATAATTAATCTCTTTGCTGGGAGGGGCCTGCAGCACATTGCAGAGCGATATAGTAACACGCAGAGCAATGCACTGCAGGCCCCTCCGGCAGCAAAGGGGTGAAGACCAATGCAGGGTGTATAAAGATCTCACTGATAATTCATGCACAAAGGGCAGTTTGTTGCTGTGATCCAGAGGAAGGCGAAACATAACCCCTGCTGTGCAATGGGGGAAAAAAATTCCTTCCTGACCCCATTAAATGGCGATCGGATGGTCCCTGGATCACTGCACAGTGAGATCAGATGGAACAGCACAGATCAGCGTTGTTATACACAGGGGCACACTCAGTATATAGAGATGCGGGTGATGGGGCCCTTGTGCCCCTGTGTATAACTCACCTGCTCCCCCATCCCCCTGCATATCTATCCCATTCACCCCTTTTCCTCCCGCATACCTCGCAGGGCCGGCCGGCCATTAGGCGGTCGCCTAGCGCGCAAAGGTCCTAGGGGCGCATTAATAATCATTATTATTTTTTCCTCTTATTATTTCTAATTTATTTATCTTTTTTTAAAAATTATTATTCTTTTTTTTATCCAGTATTTTGGCGCCCTTTTATTTTTATTTTGCGTCGCGCTGGGGTGCGGTCGCACCCCCTGCAGCCCCGATAGCTACGCCACTGTTTATTTTATTATTTTATTTATCTTATTATTTTTTATACAACTGGGGCACAAATTTTAAGTTTCGCCTGGGGCGCATGAAACCCGTGCTCCGGCCCTGCTCCTTGTTCTCTCTCACCCTCTCACGCCCAATATCCCAATCTCCCTCTAGTACCTGCCCCTCCCGCAGCCTTCCTGATCTTATCTGCCTCTCCTGCGGTCAAACCAACTTCTCAGGGCCCCTAGAATACCCCTGGATCTACGCCCTGGCTCCTCTGCTACCTGCTCCCGGGGTCTGCTGCTCCGCCTAAAAAAGGTGAAGCAGCAGATCTGTCCGCACCTCTCGTATTCTGCTACCTGCTCCCGGGGTCTTCTCCTCCGCCTAAAAAAGGTGAAGCAGCAGATCCGTCCACACCTCTCGTATTCTCCTAGGCCATCGTCCACCACGTCGCCAGACTTGACATCCGCTTCGTCGTCTGCCTCATCGGCCGCCTTGTAGCCCACCTCTTCGCACCACTTGACGCCCGCTTTATCGTATGCCTCGTCGTCCGCCTCGTAGCCCGCCTCGTCGTCTGGTGGCACAAAGGGCACCACCTTCGTGCGTGTCCTGATCTGCAGGAGACATGAAGTGTTTGTAACCAGGGACAGTGATACTCTGTATCGCAAGAGCTCCTGTGCCACTTATACCCCCTCCCCAATACCACGTTATACCGCCCTCCACAGGGCAAATACCCGTTATACCCACCTCCCCAGGCTCAGTACCCAGTTATACAACCCTCCCAAGGCCCAGTACCTGTTATACCCACCTCACCAGGCCCAGAACCCGTTATACCCACCTCACCAGGCCCAGTACCCATTATATACCCCTCCCCAGAAGGTCATGTTTCTATTTATCAAAAATACATTGAGTTACCTCTGGTTTTCAAGCATGTCCTGGGGGAGTTATCACAGAGACACAGAAACGTCGCTGAGTTTGGTGAGTAACTCCCTTAAACTCTCAGCAGTTGAATTCCCCATTAGGCGCTTAATGCGTTAAAAACAAGCGTTGCTATTTCTTTGCATGAAGTTGCAGGTAATTGGAAGAGTTAAACAGTGACGGCTATTTCATCACTCACCTTCTTCCATCGAATCGGTCTTAGCGGTAGTGATCTCAGTATTATTTCCTCCTTAACATCGGATATCCATATCCATTCTTCGCCTCTGATCTGTATGCAAGACAATGCTTTAAGACAGGGTTGCGCAACCTTTTTCCCCTGCTCCCCCCTCCACCCTCCCCACCTTGTCTCCGACGTTCTGATGTAACGACGTCATGTGATATCACGTTGCTATGGTAATGTCACATCATGTGACGCCACGTTGCTGTCTCCAGAAGCCGCCGGAGACAAGGAAAGGGAACTTACAGAGGCCTTGCGCGCGATTTCCGGCATTTAATTTAAATGCTGTGGGGAAGAGCGAGGGGCCACTGTAAGCGCCGAGCCCCTCCTCCCCAAGAAAATGTCGCACCCCTCGATTTGCACACCCCTGCTTTAAGAGATATTCTGGGACCCTCCAATTCCTCCATCGGACCCTTCCTCATATTGACTGACCTTGCAGTGCTCTGCACTGACTTGCACTGACCTGCTATGATGCCTCTCAAAATACCATGCTAACTCATTCTGAACATACATGTGTCCTTTCTACATGTTACTCAGCTTGTATGGGCCACAGACAGCTTTCCCGGGGTCCAGGACTAGTTGCCACCGGGGACACTCACCCATGGGTCGGTGACCTTGCGAGAACCCACCCCCCCAACCTGTTTTCTCTTGCATTGCCATAGACAACAACATTTCAGCCTGCTGGCCTTTCTCGGTAAAGTGGCTAAACCCACTAAATCCAGCAAAGAAAGGCCAGCAGCCGAAACATTGTAGTCTGTGGCACAATAAATTATCTTTTTTTATTCAAATCCGTGTGCCCTTTTCCATCAATCATATTGTATACATTGGACGAAATGCCGGTCTTCCCTGAGACTAAGGGGCACCAGTAAAAGTATCACTAATTGTTTTTTTTGGTGTGCAGCAAATCCCCATCATTTTTGCGTTCTCTTGCTCTGCCCCAATCTGACACACCACCTTGCTCTCTCACCCCCCTCTTACACTCCCGCGTCACCCTTTCCTTCCCCAAAGGTTGTCCTTTAATCAGATCTTACCCAAATTGTCTCCATCTCCCTTGGAAATGTTCTGTCTTTAAACTGTGCGGCTCCTCTTGATCCGAACTTTCTTAGCTGACCCCTTTAGGTTTCGGCTCCGAGGGTCTAAAAAATAAGCGACTCCGAAAAGATGTGAAATATGCGCACGGGTCCTAATGGGGCACTGAGGGGGAGACTTAAATACTAGTAAATATAATCTACTGTGCTAACAAATATAATCTATTAACTAACAAATATAACTTATTAAACTAACAAATATAACTTATTAAACTAAGAAATATAATTTATTAAACTAAGAAATATAACTTATTAAACTAAGAAATATAATTTATTAAACTAAGAAATATAACTTATTAAACTAACAAATATAATCTATTTAACTAAATAAATATCTATTCAACTAAATAAATATAATCTACTTCAAAACAATACAATAAAAAGCTGGAGAAATGATACGTTAACCAAGCCACAGATTTGATGCCAATGAGCGTTGAACTCCTTGCAGATCCACCGTCAGCTGGTTGTGGCAGAAAGTGGTGACATGCAGTAGAACAGAGTGGTTGAGCTGTAACCACGGCAGTCAGGTCAGAAATCAACACAATATTTTTTGAAATTTAGAATGAGAATGTTCAGTATGTCACATTCTGGCCTCAGACTCTGAGCCCTGTCACATGTTAGCAGCTTGTGATAATAGAAAGTATCCATATACTGGGATGTAATAAGAAACATGAAGGTCATTTTATACTGGGTCCCATAACCTGCTTTATATGAAGTATCATTTTACACTAGTAGAGATATTACATTTTGAAAAAATAGCGCTACTGGCGACAATGTTCATTTTCTCTACAAATGATAAATGAAAAAGTTGGATAAAACGTTATATGTGTGTGTGCGCGCGCAATATATATATATATATATATATATATATATATATATATATACTGTAAATATTCCTGTATATTCATTTGCATGTCTTAGACAGGTCTGCAACCCTGTCTTTCACCATTATCTTTAACCTTAATAGTCGTGTATATATATATATATATATATATATATATATATATATATATATATATATATATATATATATATATATATATATACATACACATATAGTATGTATATATATATATCATACTATATGTATATATATAGTCTGTTTTATACACACATACACGTGTGTGTGTGTGTGTGTGTGTGTGTGTATATATGTGTGTGTGTGTGTGTGTATATATATATATATATATATATATATATATATATATATATATATATATATATATATATATATATATATATATATAGTATAACCCAGAGGTGCGCCAAGTGGGGGGGGGGAGATTTGCTGTTTGCTTTTATTAAATGCACTAACGTTCCAAATTCTGTCAAGTTTAAATATATTTTAGTTCTCAATTACATTGCACCAGATATCAACTTGATTTAATGACACCGATTGAATTGAACACACCTGTGAGTCATATAATGTTTATTAACATGAGGGACTATTTAACACCAGATAGCCCCTTTGGTGTCCATCCCCTGATGAAATCCGCAAAGGCGGAAGAAACGCGTAGGGACGGTTTACATTGTAACTACGGTGGCTGACCTGCCTTCGGCACCAGAGAGAGACCAAGGAAACACAAGCAAAGTCCTTCCGGTATCCAGTACCACATGCGTGGGAGTAATGGCGGACGCACGCTGCTGAGAAGCTCCTGACGGATGGTTGATATACACCCTGGAGAAAACGGCGTTCTCAAGTACTGGAATACGAACTAATCGTGAGATTGCAGAGCGGAGGTGACTGTGGTGTCTTCGTTTGGTGCATGGGCAGGTCCCATAAAATGCTTGTTTTAATCAGACAAATTGTAAGTGTGCATTTGTCATGTCCATGATTTATTAAATTGTTCATCTGATTTTACACAAGGATCGGGCGCTTTTTCTCTTTTCTTTTTCTAATAGGTACTATGGGAACTTGGTGAGCCCAAGAAGAAGCAGCCTGGACCTTTGTTTTATTCATTCATGGACTTCATTTGGACTTAAAGTATTTTTTATAGTTCATTTTTTTGTATTTTTATGCTATATTTTTTATATATTTTCAACAGATTATTGTAATAATTTTTTTCACATTTTTGCACATTTTTTATATTTTTTTTTTTGTTTGGTTTATGTACATTTTTTCATTATATTACATTTTATTTTGTATAGGCGAGCACCAGTTGGTTCATGTAAATATCTTAATCAATATTGGTATTTGGTGCAACATTTTGGCACACGTCACCAGAGAGGCAGCAATTTGGGTGTGCTGAAAAAGGTGCGCTGTCTTTAAAACTGTTCCTTTAAATTGTCATCCTCAATAGACAGCAGCAGCTTTCCATTTACACCCATCTTGCATTTGCATCTCTGGGACATCTGGCAAAATGATGAAAACTAGTAAGGAGCGTCTCATTAGGAGACAACAATATGCAGATTCAGCTGAAATAGATATGACAGAATTCAAAGAGGATACAATTGATCTAAAAACCAACTTTTTTAAGCTTGAAAGGTTGGCGAAGGAAGAGATGAAACATTGGCTTGATCTCCTTTCATTGCAGAATTATCTGGATGCCAAAATAGTCCCTAGGGGCCTAAGGTTTACAAAAAAAACAACATTTGATACAAATATTGATTTTAAAAATAAGTGGAATGACGCAATGGAGTCATGTTCCTTTACCCTAATAAAATTATTAATAAATTATAGGGAAGATAAGCTTAATGAAATCGCAAAAGAAATAGAGGAAACCCAACAGATCATGATTCCATATGTGGAAAGTGAAGAATTCCAGGAGTTGGACAAACTAGTTGACTCTAGGGTACTGAAATATGAAAAGGAGATCAGTGATCGCAAGAGTAGCAAATATGTTAGAGATCAAACTGACTATGCTACTGATAAAATCAGAGATTGGAGACGACATGATAGGAGAGATAGATCCAAACATTATACTCCAAATAAGTATTATAAAAAAACCAACCATAAAGATGACAAACAAAGGGACAAGAGTAGAGACAATTCAAACACTCACTCAACATCTAGTGACAAAGGACAGAACACTCATAGAAGTGAAAAGACAATAGCAAATACACAATTTTCCTGTCCTACAGAAAATAGATTTGAAGTCTTACAAGAAAAGGGGGCAAGTTGTGAGGAGACTGTGGTGATTGACAAAAGTAGTGGGGCGATACCTAAAACACAGATTAGGGATAGCAACAAGAACCACCCAGAAAATACTGTCCCAACCATTAAATCTCACACTGCCTCTTTTTTAGAATTAGTAACACAAGAAGAGAATCGGGAGAGAGGAAAATCTTATCCCCTGTGGGATCGGAAACCGACGTATCATACAAACACTCCACAACGGAGAAAAAGAAGCTGCGAGGAACCAGGGGAGGGAAGCGCGAACAAAGAAAGAAGGTAGGTAAGCTAAGAGCCAGCAATCCAGAGGTACACGGCATTTTCAATTTATAAACACATATTTTGTCTAGTAACCACATATCACTGCTGACCAAGGGTCTCTCATTTGCCCCCAGTAGTCTTCCAAACAGATTTGACCTGTTTGTAGACTTGAACAAATATATTAGGAAAATCACACTGATGCGACATTTCACGATGCAAAACAAGGAACAACAACAATGTATACTTAACACACAGGAGATAGCTTGCATTGATGCAATGTCCACCCTGTTACAAGAAGGGATACAAATAGAGGAGTCATCACATTTGTTGGATATAAGTCAGCTATCCGTTTATGAGCTAGATAGTTCTATATCATCTACGAATAATCATACAAATATTACATCACAACCAGGAAGACCCCTAGTTTTATATAGAGAACAAAGTGTTGATGGATCCGCTGATCTCCCTTCAGTAAGAGATACCAAAATAGTCCACTCTCCTTTTTCTGCAAAGTCCACGTATTTTCCTTACCATTCAAAGGGAGCATTTGTTGAAACTTTTTACACCATGGTTCTTAAGGATTTTGAACAAATGTGTTTAAATACAACATCAATACGGAATAGAAATCTATCAAAAGAGGAGAACATCGCACTTAAGGAACTTTGTAGTCTAAACAACCTTGTCATTAGACAGGCGGATAAAGGAGGGGGCATAGTTCTGCAGGACAGAACAGATTACCTGTCAGAGGCTTTTAGACTCTTAGGCGACAATACCTCATATATCATTTTGGGGCAAAATCCTATGGAAAGTTTTCAAAAGAAGTATAAAGATCTTCTTACTCAGGCTCTAAATATGAATGTCATTAACAAGTCAGAATTTGGTTTTCTTTACATACGGTTTCCAAGAACACCTATTTTTTACCACATTCCCAAGATACATAAACACATTTCCAACCCTCCTGGAAGACCCATTGTTTCAGGGGTGGAGTCGATGACATCCAGCGTGTCCCAATACGTGGATTATTTTCTACAACCTTTAGTCACACGATTGAAATCGTATTTAAGAGACACGTTGCATGTCCTCGACTCCATCTCTGGAATCATTTGGAAACCCACATACATCTGGGCAACATGTGATATTACATCTTTGTATACTTGCATTAAACATAATAAAGGTTTAGAAGCAGTAAAACATTTTCTTAATTTGGACACAAGTTTAGGCAACACACAATCCTTGTTTATTTTGCAGGCCATTACATTCATACTAGAACACAATTATTTTTTATTTGAAGACATTTATTATTTGCAGATCTGTGGGACGGCCATGGGCACGAGATTTGCCCCCAGTTATGCGAACCTCTACATGGGTTTGTGGGAGGAACTACATGTGTGGGGTGATGCAGATCTGGGGGCGAGTCTTGTGTACTATGGCCGTTACATAGATGACATCATCCTAATATGGGATGGTGATCAGGAACTCCTGGAACATAAACTGCAGACATTTAACAACAATGACATGGATCTGAAGTTTACTTACAATGTTAATAAGAACACGATTGTGTTTCTGGACTTAGAACTGGAGGCTCATTTAAATGGAGAAATCATCACCAAAACACACTTTAAAACAGTGGCCACCAATAGTTATCTACACAATAATAGCAACCATTACAAAAGATGGTTGGCCAATATCCCCAGGGGCCAATTTCTCAGAATTAGGAGGAATTGTTCTTCACATTCTGATTTTTTGGCCCAGGGGGAAATATTGGTTGAAAGATTTCTGGCCAAAGGTTATGACAAACACATCATACTGTATATGAGACATTTCGACAGGTAGGTCTCCTAGAGCGTAAATCTTTATTATCCAAATCAAACAAGGTTGGAGGGACCAATGGTGATTTTGGGGTCAATTCTGTCAAGTCACCATTTTTCATTACGACATTTAATAATTCAGTGAAAGGCATTTCAACAATTCTCAACAAACACTGGAGTATATTGTTAAGGTACCCAATAATTGGAAATAAATTACCAACTAAAGTTCCCATTATATACAAAAAAGCCAGAAACTTGAAAACCATTCTGGCACCTAGTCGCCTTAAACAGATTAAGGATCTTTCTTTGTTAAAACCGACAATAAATGGCAACTTTGTTTGTGGTAGAAATAGATGTATAACATGCAAACATATGTGCAAAACCAACCAAGTTACATCCTTTTTTAATAAATCTACACATACAATTAAGAGTCATATGGATTGTCTATCCTCATTCGTGATCTATGTCATTACATGCAAATGCGGACTCCAATATGTGGGGAGAACCACAAGGACTCTAAGCACAAGATTTCTAGAACATAGAAGAAACATTCTACATGGTATTACCACTCACAACCTATCTAGACATTTCTTGGAAATACACAACAAGGATCCATCATCATTGACTGTTATGTGCTTAGAACATATCCCTCTAGCATTATTAAGTGGCGACAGGGTCAAAAAACTGAACTTAAGGGAGACCTTCTGGATTTATATGTTGGAGACATTAAGTCCAGGGGGTCTAAACGACTGCATTGACACAAGTACTATAGTGTAATATAGATTCAACATCCACGTCCATTGACGGGATCTCAGAGGTCTGGGTTGAGCATGTTTAGCATGCTCCCTCCGGGGTCCTAGTCGGTGTGATTGTGGGACCCTTGGTCAGCACTGTATCACAAACACACAATATTTATCTTTGACACAATATTTATCTTTGACACAATCACATTCCTTTATCATTCTTAATAAGTTACTATGTAATAATCATATTTAGAATTTAAGTTCACTTATTAATATATAAACCATGTTTACACAAGACACAATATAAAACATAAAATTAATTTTTAATTCAATTATTAGTTAGTTCTATTCACTTGGATTGCTGCCTCTTGGCTTGTTAGTATTTCTTTTTCTTAAGTAAAATAGAGCTTCGCTTCTCTCCCCTATTACTCAACGTACAATAGTTTAATATAGACATTTACAAATACATATTCATCCTTTATATAGTGCAGTTATTATACCTAGAATCAGCACCAATACTAGTCGTCACATTGATATATTTTTAAAAAATAATATTGGGATGGTTATAATCCAGGTCCCTTTCACCCTTATGCTAGATTAATTTTTGCCCCCAATTATATCTATAGGGATCTTCTCTCTATAATGATATAGAAAAAAATCATTTAGGAACAATTGTAATTTGATCAATCAGGACTCTATATACCCAAAATAGGGTTATATTTGATATACAAATCTATAGCCATATAAAAGTTTTTGGCTTGTCTCTTGCAATCATTAACCACTGTTTCATCTCTTCTTTCCAGTTTACATATGGAGAGATACATTTAATGTTTCTCTCTTTTTCAAGCTTAAATATGTATATATTTTCTTATTAATTATTATATAATGCACAATTTATTGCTTTTTAGATATTAGTACGGTATTTAGATTTATTATACATATATGTGATTTATACAATTAAGGACATTATATTCATATTATTAGTTATAGGTAGGGTATGTGTATATTATGTGATAATGAATTGGTTCACGTTTCAAAGAAGACTGGCATATGTTAGATGTCATTCAATTTGAATATTATTATTATCATTATTTATTTATTATTCAATCTAACTATATTTTGTATATATTCTTTATAATTTTTTTATTTTTAGTATTACACAAACGTTGGAATAAGTTTTATTTTGATGTTCATATCCTGTTCATGTTAGTATGTAATTTGCATATAAATTGTCTAACTACTTCATCAGCAGCAGTATCCTCGTTTGCTGTTATTAAATGCACTAACGTTCCAAATTCTGTCAAGTTTAAATATATTTTAGTTCTCAATTATATTGAGTCCCAGAAAAAAAGAAAAAACACAAAAGCGCACCAAGATTGAGATTTGATATGTATTGACAACAAATAAAGATAATAATATGCACTTACATATATAAAAACTTTAATGGTCCAGATCACGATCGTCACTTCTATTGGTAGGGCAACATATGGGATGAAGAGGGGGGGTAATCTCAGTCCTCAGGAACAAGCCCCGCGCGCTGGGGCTGTATTCAGAGGCTGCGCTGCGTCTCTGCTTCACACGCTTGTCGGCGTGTTGATCTGCGTAGTGCGCATGCGCGGCAAATGAGGCCCCCTATAGTAGTCCCGGAAGTGCCCGCCCGTTTTCCGTTTCGATCGAAAATGGCAATAAAAATAGCAATAAAAACACTTGTGTGAAGACTGGCTGTATGTGATAAACAGACCAGCGACACCCTTCGCGACGCGTTTCGAATACAAAAGTATTCTTCCTCAGGCGATATCAGGGGCACCTGTTTGGGGTCCTTTATATACCACATAGATGATTGGTTAATACCAATAAAAGAACATCCAATCCACTATTGGTTAAATAGAAAAGGGGGATGGTTCAACTTCACCAAGCCTGCCCCTTAATGTTAAAATGAACAGGATATTGATGCTGTATTGCAGTGGTGGCACTTTGAGTAATAATTAGACAATAAAAGACAAAAGTGAAGTTGAACCATCCCCCTTTTCTATTTAACCAATAGTGGATTGGATGTTCTTTTATTGGTATTAACCAATCATCTATGTGGTATATAAAGGACCCCAAACAGGTGCCCCTGATATTGCCTGAGGAAGAATACTTTTGTATTCGAAACGCGTCGCGAAGGGTGTCGCTGGTCTGTTTATCACATACAGCCAGTCTTCACACAAGTGTTTTTATTGCTATTTTTATTGCCATTTTCGATCGAAACGGAAAACGGGCGGGCACTTCCGGGACTACTATAGGGGGCCTCATTTGCCGCGCATGCGCACTACGCAGATCAACACGCCGACAAGCGTGTGAAGCAGAGACGCAGCGCAGCCTCTGAATACAGCCCCAGCGCGCGGGGCTTGTTCCTGAGGACTGAGATTACCCCCCCTCTTCATCCCATATGTTGCCCTACCAATAGAAGTGACGATCGTGATCTGGACCATTAAAGTTTTTATATATGTAAGTGCATATTATTATCTTTATTTGTTGTCAATACATATCAAATCTCAATCTTGGTGCGCTTTTGTGTTTTTTCTTTTTTTCTGGGACTTGGTATCGCGGTTGGAGTTTTCCTGCTGGGATCCATATTGGAGGTGGGGGCAGACACCTTCAACACTAAGAGCTGCAAGAGATTAGAGAGGAACCACCATTCCACTATCCTAAAGAGCAAGAGCGCGGACTGGACTCAATTTTCTCAATTATATTGCACCAGATATCAACTTGATTTAATGACACCGATTGAATTGAACACACCTGTGAGTCATATAATGTTTATTAACATGAGGGACTATTTAACACCAGATAGCCCCTTTGGTGTCCATCCCCTGATGAAATCCGCAAAGGCGGAAGAAACGCGTAGGGACGGTTTACATTGTAACTACGGTGGCTGACCTGCCTTCGGCACCAGAGAGAGACCAAGGAAACACAAGCAAAGTCCTTCCGGTATCCAGTACCACATGCGTGGGAGTAATGGCGGACGCACGCTGCTGAGAAGCTCCTGACGGATGGTTGATATACACCCTGGAGAAAACGGCGTTCTCAAGTACTGGAATACGAACTAATCGTGAGATTGCAGAGCGGAGGTGACTGTGGAGTCTTCGTTTGGTGCATGGGCAGGTCCCATAAAATGCTTGTTTTAATCAGACAAATTGTAAGTGTGCATTTGTCATGTCCATGATTTATTAAATTGTTCATCTGATTTTACACAAGGATCGGGCGCTTTTTCTCTTTTTTCTCTTTTCTTTTTCTAATATATATACATATATATATATATATATATATATACATATATATATATATATACATATAGTATGTATATATATATATATCATACTATATGTATATATATAGTCTGTTTTATACACACATACACGTGTGTGTGTGTGTGTGTGTATATGTGTGTGTGTGTGTGTGTATATATATATATATATATATATATATATATATATATATATGGTATAACCCAGAGGTGCGCCAAGTGGGGGGGGGGGAGATTTTTCGGGGGGGGGGGGTGGCGCGTGGTTGCAGAGGCCCCGCGCACTTCCTCGAGGCATTACCTTGACTCTGCCGGCGTCACTCGTGTCCATGGCAACGCGGTGTTAAATTACGCCGCGGAGTCATGTGACGTCACCCTCGTCAAATGCCGCTGCAGGTCACGTAACGCCGCATCAAGGTGGATTCCACTCTGTAATTCCGGTGTCTCGTCTTGGTTGCGTACCAACTTCCCTTCCGGCGTCAAGACGGATAGTGTGGCAATAACGAGAAGAAAGTACCTACGCGTTTCTTCAGCACACGGCCGATTTCATCAGGGGATAATGCTACAACTCACTCGTAATGGTTTTATAGTCCTACAGTCCAATTGGTAATGGCATAATAGATCACATGTGTTACTGATTTTAGATAATACAGTAATAGATTCTTGTATGACACACACACACACATATATATATATATACACACATACGTATGTATATATATATATATATATATATATATATATACACACACATACATATATATATTTACACACACACACATACATACATATAAAACGGTCTTCTTCGGAGAGAAGAAGATATATATATGTATATATAAATATATATATATATATATATACATATATATGTGTGTGTATATGTGTATATATATATTTACACACACATATACACACACATAATGTTATAGGTTAGCGTTGCGTGAACTGGGGGGCGGGAGATTTGTCTGGGGGTGCGCGGGCGGGTGCAGAGGTCCCGCGCTCCTCCCCAAGGCATTTAAATGAAATGCCGGGGATCACGTGAGGCCTCTGCAACAGTAACACTGACCGGGATTCAGATACGTCTCCATGGCAACGCGGCATCATATGACACCGCGGGGTCATGTGACGTCACTCGACCCCGGAGCGTCATTTGCCGCAGCTGGCAGGTAGGAGAGGGGGCGCAAGACCGGGGGAGGCCAGGCAGGGGGACGCAGCTTCAGAAGTTTGCGCTCCCCTGTTATAGATTACCATGCCAACAAATTGTAATAGTGCTACAGGGATCAATAAATATTACATTTAATACTTAATTATTGTGATGTTTCTAATCTACTGTGTGTTACAAATAACATTAATATCTTACAACTGAATACATTGCAATAATGTGATACCTATTTATTTGTGATTTAAAGTGTGTTACATAGTGATAAATTATCTAATAAATAAATCTTAAACTAATCCCACACAGTGACTACTTAATTCTGTGAATAAATGTGTTTTTAATGTCATTACTATGAAGGAGATGAAGATATAGTGTATATATAAATTCCTACCTGCAAACGCCGTCTCAGCCTGTCAGAATACGCGCAGAGTGACCTGTCGTGACACGTCAGGTCACTCTGTAACCGAACCCGGATCTGTGACGCATATGTACTGAGGGGTTGGATCCCCCACGGTTATTTCTTGTTTTATTAATAAATAATTTACTATATTTTAATCTCTGGTGCGCATTGTGTGCATTTTTCTTCTTGTCTGCACAGTGCTTCAGATGCTGCATCTGAAAAAATGCCGGTGGATCGGGATGTGAGGTAGGGAAGTGACGTCCGCGCCGGAACGTTATTGCCACGCCTCCAAATATTCATTGCCACGCCCCCAAATCGCGCCCGAAGCATACCCTGCAAAGCCATAAAAAAGCTCAGACTTCAGCAAGTGTATTGCAGCGTGTGCCTTCCCTCCGTCTGAAATACTATAGACGCAGCCTTATCGACGCTTACTAAATAGGCCCGTGTCTCTCTCTCTCTCTGTGTCTCTGTCTCTCTCTGTGTGTCTCTGTCTCTCTCTGTGTGTCTCTGTCTCTCAAATCAAATCAGCTTTATTGGCATGACAAAAGAACATTTCAGTATTGCCAAAGCGTGAGTAATAGGGGGTGTGGGACAATGATTACACGAATACTAGGGGGTACGGTATAATGGTTATACATTACATTACTTTTGTCTCTCTCTCTGTGTGTCTCTCTCTCATTCTCTGTATCTCTCTCATTCTCTGTCTCTCTCTCTCTGTGTCTCTCTCTCATTCTCTGTCTCTCTCTCATTCTCTGTCTCTCTCTCTCATCCCTGTATGATAGGTATGTTCCAACTCTATTTTTTGCTCTTCTTTTCCGTTTGAGAGGAGGGAGTCCCTCACCTCTTCAGCCACACACCAGGAACGCTGGATTGCTTATAGACGTTCGGAGAGGCGGATACAGTCGTGGATTGCAGGCACTGATTTATCTGGTAAGTACCGCAAACATGCTTGAACAAGGGCCGTAGACATTTTATTTGATGGTTTAGATTATCATTGTCTGTGGTTGTTAGTTATTGGTATTAGAGTTTTTTGATGTTGTTACGAATCAAATACATTTTGAAGTAGTAATCCCCTCCGAACTGGGCATTCCTGGCCAATAATGCCCTGGCTGTAAGGGTTGAAGGGCCCAAGCAAAGCCCCCACCTCTATACACACTAACACTGCAGGGGCATCAGAGTGTCTCATTGTCATGGCAACGGGGGGTGTCACGTGATGTAATTTGTTTAATAAATTATTTTTTAAGGTGTCCCGGTTTTTCATTTTCGAAATCTGGTCACCCTATGTATTTATGCTGCATTCAGTGTTGTAATGTGCTGTAATTGGGTTACATGGCGTACATAGTGTATATACCGCATTCAGGGTAAGTGCTGTATGTGGATTATAAAGTGTATATATGCTGCATTCAGGGTTATAAGGTCGTTTATAGAGTATATACTGCATTCACGGTTACGTGCGGCATGTGGAGTATAAGGTGTATATATGCTGCATTCAGTGTTATAATGTGCTTTAAGTGGGTTACATGGCGGGTATAGCGGATATACTGCAGTCAAGGTTACGCGCCGTATTGGATTATAACGGGTATATATGCTACAGTCAGTGTTATAATGTGCGGTATTTGGGTTACAGGGGTGTATACGGTACCGCAGTGGTGGTGGCGTGCTGTATTTGGATTATATGGTATACACTGCGATCACGGTTACATGCTGGGTTCTGAATATAATGTTTATAGACCACATGCGGGGTTACATGACGGGTCTGGATTATATGGTGTATATGCTGCATGCTTGGCTTCGGGCCATTGCGTGGAGCATATGGTGTGTGTATATACTGCCTTTGGGGGTCATGTGCTGTATTGGTCCAGCGTTACATGCTACATTCAGGACGACGTGGGGTATACGGTGCGTTATGCTGCAGGCAGAGGTATAACGCGTGTAGGGGTTAATCTCACTTCCTGTTCAGCGCAGGCCATGGTAGGGCATGGGTAATCCCTCTTCCTGTTCAGCACTTGGCTCCCTCTATCGTATGGGTAATCCCATTTCCTGTTTAATATACGGCCCTGCGGTTGTATGGGTAGTCCCATTTCCTGTTTAATATACGGCCCTGCTTTTGTATGGGTAACCCCACTTCCTGTTCAGCACATGGCCCTGCTATGGATGGGTAACCCCCCACTCACTGTTCAGCACAGGGCCGCATGCCCCTGGTTTGGTGTGTGTGATCCCACTTCCTGTTCAGCGCATGGCCTGGGATGGTGCGGGTAATCCCACTTCCTGACTGGGCACGATCAGGAAAATATGCTGGTATAGCAAATATGCATGCGGGAAGGGGGTAAAGGGGCGGTTGCAAATAGCAGGCCTAACGCAGCGTGGCGCGATTATCAAAGTCTGGCAGGGGAATTGGGTCTCGACGTATTGGGAGTCGGGACCTTGCTATCATTTGTCCTAAACTTAAGGGCAAGGGGTTTAGCGGGAGGATCCATAGGGAAAAAAGTGACAGGAGTCTCCTTCTTTTTGCAGCTAGAAGGCAAGGGGGACCTAACGAAGGCGTTTATCATCAAAAGGGTCCTAGCGGGGTTAACAAAGGGGACGGCGACAAATGACAGCAGAAGGCCAGTGACACCAGCGATATTAGAAGGTTTAATGCAGGCCACAGACAGAGTGTGCCTATCGGGGTTCGAGGCGAAACTTTTCCGGCTGACGTTTGCATTGGCTTTCTTCGCAGCACTGCGAGCCGGGGAGTTGGTGTGCGCGTCGCGCAAGGGCGAGGGAGGGATGCAGTTTGAGGACATAGTCTTAGGGGAAGGGTGGGTCAAACTACACGTGAAAAGGTCAAAAACAGACCAGCGGGGAAGGGGAGCGTGGATATCTTTGCTAGGGCTACCAGGGACCAAATTTTGCCCAGTGAGCACGCTCAGGGAATACTTGGCATGCAGGCCAGACGGTCAGGGTCCCCTGCTCCTTCACGCGGACGGGGTACCGTTATCTAGATTCCAGTACCTGCGGGTTTACCGCATGTGCCTAAGACACCAGGGCCTCGAAGAGGCACAATACGGGACACATTCGTTCCGGATTGGGGCGGCAACGGAGGCATCACGCGCGGGGCTGTCAGTAGCTGCGATACAAAAGATAGGGCGATGGAAGTCTAACAGATACCGGTCCTATATCAGGCCCGCATTATCTGGTATTTAGCGTGCTTGGATAAACCCCCTCATCCTCTTTATACCTTCACAGACGCCGCACCCACTTGGATTATCGGAGACTCGCTTATACACTGGGCAGAGAAGCGGGCTGTCAAACGCCCATGCGGGGCTAACCTCGGGTTGCGAACGGAGGAGGCAAATGTGGTATGGGGGGGAGGTTGGGGGCTGCGGTGGGCTCAGTTGCTCCCGCGGCTAATGGTGATGGGCAGGGATAGGAGGGCGCCGCAGATCTTGCTCCTCCACGTCGGGGGCAACGACCTGGCCGCTCGACGCTACTTCAAGCTGGTTAATTCAATAAAACACGACCTGGCCCTCATACTCACCAGTTGGCCAGAAGTACAGATCGTTTGGTCGGACATATTGTGCAGGAGAGTGTGTAGGGGCGCGAGGGCACCGGGCGCCATCGACCGAGCGCGGGTCAAACTGAACAAGATGGTGGGGAAGTTTGTGACGCAGTGTGGGGGATGGCAGATCACCCATCCCGAGTTCGACAACAAGTCAACTGGCCTGTTCCGGGTCGACGGCACACACTTATCCGAGATAGGGGCGGACTTGTTCAATAACGAATTGCAGGAGGGGTTTGAGAGTGTCCTTGCGGGGTTGGCGGCACGGTCTAATTTAAGGAGGTTTAAATAGAGCCGTGAGTGGCGGCAGTTCGGGGGTAAGTGCTTGTCCTTGCCAGATGGGCTCGGGGCGGGCGTCGCCCGGGGGTAGGAGCGATTGGGCGGGGTCAAGCTAACGTGACACCCGGGAACCCACTCGCGACAACGGCCGGCTCTTTAGGGGTCGGCCGGGTACGGGGGCAGCAGGCCAAGGCCTGGCTGACCCTCTGACCCCACTCTGGCTTGGACTAGCGCTTACTCCAGTATTATGATTGTTAATAAACAAAGCCGCGGCCTTTTATACCTCCAAACTGAGTCTGCCATTACTTGTCTGTTATATGTGGGTACCGGTTCCAAGTGGGAGGGGGTCCCTCGCAGCCTCCCTGGTCAAGCAATCTATCCAGCCAATTAGGCGAGGGAAGCCCATGACCAGGGGGCAAGCCCCCCTCCCCCTCACCTCGCTGGGATCTCTGGGCCGCCGTCACGGCCCCCCCTGGGGGGGGGGAGGGGACAGGCCTAGGGCAGTACAAAAGAGGCAGCCGGGAGCTGAATCTTCCATTCTGCTCCCGGTCTGCTGCGAAGTTCCCACCCACCCACCCCATTAGCAAGACAGTCGGGGGCAGACGCTTGCCCCCGGCCACTCCGTGGAGTATTTACAATTCCCTTGGTGATAAGGTGTCTGCACTACCTGTAAGCTGTAACATGTACCATCATATTTTACAGGGCAGTGTCCGAAGACCTCCCGAGAAACAAAGGACTGAAGTTCCTTCAGGAGGCTCCAGTTGGTCATTTTACCACTGTCGTGGCGGCAGTTCGGGGGTAAGTGCTTGTCCTTGCCAGATGGGCTCGGGGCGGGCGTCGCCCGGGGGTAGGAGCGATTGGGCGGGGTCAAGCTAACGTGACACCCGGGAACCCACTCGCAACAACGGCCGGCTCTTTAGGGGTCGGCCGGGTACGGGGGCAGAAGGCCAAGGCCTGGCTGACCCTCTGACCCCACTCTGGCTTGGACTAGCGCTTACTCCAGTATTATGATTGTTAATAAACAAAGCCGCGGCCTTTTATACCTCCAAACTGAGTCTGTCATTACTCGTCTGTTATATGTGGGTACCGGTTCCAAGTGGGAGGGGGTCCCTCGCAGCCTCCCTGGTCATGCAGGAGACAGAAAGGTAGATAGAGACACAGACATAGAGCTACCAGAGAAGGTGTTACATGGGTGAGTGCTGAGTTATTACTGTGACTCTCTGATGCTAACATGACATTAGGTTCTGGGCTCTGCGTCCCACACATGATGAACACCATGACTGTATAAAACTGAGGGGTACATATATATGTATATATATATAGCAACTGTAAATATTACTGTATGTTCATTTGCATGTCTTAGACAGGTCTGCAACCCTGTCTTTCCCCATTATCACCCAGCATACAGCGCTTCCACTGCAGCAAGGGATTCTGGGAAATGACATGCAAATGAGCACTCAGTGCCACTTTTTGTCTCAAGCTCGTATTACACAAGCCAATCCTCAAGCCAATGCATGCCGTTTTAAACACAGCTTTTAGACAGAGGCTGGGATGAGATGCAAAGCCATTAAACCCACTCACAGACATTTTTTTTTTTTTTACGGTTCACATACTGTATTAACAACCATTTAGTGTCATTTTACAGAAAATAATAAACCGAAAACATCACTATACAATCCTTATATTGCCAAGACAAAAACCAACCCAAAGGCACAAAACCATTCTAAAAAGCCAAACAAAACAACACATTCCAAGGCATCATCTGTGCATCTACTACCAAACACACTCAATACAAAAAAATATGATTACTTCCCATTTCTACACACGACTTTTCGTACTTTCCACAGGACATTTAACATTGCATCTAATTACTTCACGTGTCCCAGCAATTTCTCTAACGCCTCACGGATATGATACGTACTACATTGTATTTCTAATTTTCTTACTTCCTCTTTAGACACCTCTGCTTTTGTGAACTGTACTTTCAGCCATTCCGTTTTTGAAACATTTAACCCTAAGTCACCTGCCTCTTTATTTATATTATTTATCACCTCTTTTACATGCCACTCCCTCGCCTTCCTTTCTCTCTCGCTTTCATAACTTACTTTTGTTCTTCCACTAAGGCCTGCCTTTTCTCCTTTTCCCCCTTTACTTTCCCTAATCTCTCCCCCTTCACCCCCACTCTGTTGGCCTGCCTTTCCATCACTTTCATTCCCACTTACTCCACTTACACTTCCCTGTATTTTAGTTCCCTCCACGCTTATCTGGCTTTGTGAGGACGAGCTATTGCTCTCACTTCTCTCCTTCTCCCTCACCTCTCCCCTAGCCTCTTTTATTTTAACCCACTGTACATGCTCCTTTTTTAATTCTTCATACTGCTCTTTTGTCAGCTGTTTTCTTTGGTACATCAGTTTTTCTAATCTTTCTATTATCTGTTCCTCACTACTCCCCCCATGCTGCTTCCGAAAAATACCAACCCAAAATAGAACATCTCCCACTGCATCTTCAAAATGTTCCATCTTCTCTTTTAGGGTTACTTTCCCTGATACTTTTACAACTTTACCCTCTACACCTTCCTCTCTAGGCTCCCCTTTACTCTGGCTATCCTTATCTTCCTTTGTTTCTATCCCTTGCAGATTTTTACGCTTTTGAGCTTTTTCCCTCCTATTTCCATTTCCTCCTCCAAGACATCTTGGGGACCTTCCCTCCCCCTCTGTGCATCTTGAAACTCCATACTTTCCGCCCAGCTAGGTTCCACCACACTCAATGACCGTATTTCCCCCCTCCCCCCCCGCATCTTTCTGATGCACTGCTCCCGTCTCCTCCCCTCCCCCCACCTCCAGTTTCTGGGCCAAGGAGTCCAGGAAGAGATCTTCCTCTTTTTTCTCCACGATATCACTTATAGAACCCGCCAAACCCTCTATTGGGCCACTTGCTAGCATTTCTTCTCTTCTTAAATCCTCCTCATACATTGCTGTTATAGCCGGATCAAGCCCTCCCTGTTGGGAACTCTCCATCTCACAAATTCCCAGACCCTCAACTGTCTCTTCCCCTTCGTCTAGCACAATGTCCCCTTTTGCTGCCTGGGCATATGTCCTTTTTGTGCACTGCCGTGCCAAGTGTCCTTCCTCTCCGCAAAGATGGCATCTCTTAGGGACTCCACAGTTGGCTGCAGTATGTCCCTCTTCCCCGCAATTACGGCACACAATTCCCGTTTTCGTGCAACCCTCCTTTGTAGGTCCAAAAGTGTGGCAATGCCTGCAATATAGAGGCTGTCCCGAGTAAAACAAAAATCCTCTGTCTCCTCTGATATTGAACATGGCCGGTGGGTGTGTCACTCCTCCCGCACATGATGGATCCCGTCTGAACCGTACCCAGAAACGTCTCTTCCCGTTGAACATGCCATACGGATTTTTTAGTTCTTCACCTCCTCTAATCATTTCCCAATACCGGTTCAAAAAAGTCACAATCTCCTCTTTCCTTGCATACGGAGTGTACATGTGAAGTACAAGTGGTCTCTCCTCCAGCATAAAACTTGGGATTACCTTTACATGCAAATGAACATACAGTAATATTTACAGTTGCTTTATGCTTTACTGTGGAGGGTTTTTGTCACTTTTTTACCCACCATAACCTTAATAGTAGTGGTGATTACCTAGTCTAGTCTCAAACCTGCTTTGCCATTAAGACCAACCCCACACTGATGAGACCCATTAAGGTCGAAACAGCTGTGTAGCTGAGCCTGTGTCCCCTTGGCCTTGAGTCATCGTCCCTTCGGGGACTAAAGACTCCTGCTGCTTTTGGGGGGGCACGCCATCTCGAGCTAAGAGGAGTGATCCTGAGTGAGCGGTTCTGAGCGAGCGGATGCGGAAGTGAGGGGCCGGCACCTTTGCCCTGGGACATCGCCTTTACTGGCTAAAGTCCCTTGCTGCTTTTGGGGTGCCGCACCTGAGCTTGGGAGAGCAGAGATGACATCGCAAGCTGGAATGCGCAATTCCATTCGGTTCCTGATCGAGGAGACCGAGAGAAGTCGAGTGAACCTGCTGTGGATAGTGGAGAAGGTGCTGAAGCAATTGATCGGTCTGGACACTGAGAGGATCTTCTGCCTTCAGGATTTCCCTGCACAGGGGATTTATGACCTGACCTGTCATCAAGAAGCGGATGTTTGGTGCACTTTTGAAAAGTGCAAGGAGAAGTCTGGTGACCCGATATTACACGGCATCAAGGTAATACCAAGTTTTATGCTGGAGGAGAGACCACTTGTAATTCACATGTACAATCCGTATGCAAGGAAAGAGGAGATTGTGACTTTTTTGAAACGGTATTGTGAAATGATCAGAGGAGGTGAAGAACTTAAAAACCCATATGGCATGTACAACGGGAAGAGACGTTTCTGGGTACGGTTCAGACGGGATCCATCATGTGTGGGAGGAGTTACACACCCACTGGCCATGTTCAATATCAGAGGAGACAGAGGATTTTTGTTTTACTCGGGACAGCCTCTATATTGCAGGCATTGCCACACTTATGGACATACAAAGGAGGGAGGGTTGCAGGAAAACGGGAATTGTGTGCCGTAATTGTGGGGAAGAGGGACATACTGCAGCCAACTGTGGAGTCCCTAAGAGATGCCATCTTTGCGGAGAGGAAGGACACTTGGCACGGCAGTGCACAAAAAGGACATATGCCCAGGCAGCAAAAGGGGGCATTGTGCTAGAAGAAGAGGAAGAGACAGTTGAGGGTCTGGGAATTTGTGAGATGGAGAGTTCCCAAGAGGGAGGGCTTGATCCGGCTATAACAGCAATGTATGAGGAGGATTTAAGAAGAGAAGAAATGCTAGCAAGTGGCCCAATAGAGGGGGAGGTGGAAGTGGAAATAATGGACACGAGCGGACCCAAGAAAGGGGCGCAAAAACGAAGTTTACAAAGTGACAATGATGTTTGTACAGTTGATGGGGAGGGGAAGAGTGAGCTACGGCAAGATAAGGTGACGAAGTCAAAGTTTTGTGCGCTGGATTTGTCCAGTATTGACGGGAGTGGGGAAGAGGAACAGACCGTAAGTAAAGGAAAAGAGGAAAATAAGAAGTTAGATAGGGAAGCGCAAGAAACTGAGGAGAAGGCAGGCCCTGGTGGTGCGAGTGGAAAAGGTAAAGAGGGAAAGAGTAAGTGTAAAGGGTTTGTTGTTAGTGGAAGCAAAAACGAGTCTTCGCAAGGGATAGAAACAAAGGATGATAAGGATTGCCAGAGTAAAGTGGAGCCTAGAGAGAAGGGTGTAGAGGGTAAAGTTAAAAAAGTATCAGGGAAGGTAACCCTAAAAGAGAAAATGGAACAATTTGAGAACGCAGTGGGAGATGTTCTGTTTTGGGTGGGTATTTTCCGGAAGCAGCATGGGGGTAGTAGTGATGAACAGATAATAGAAAGATTGGAAAAAATGATGTACCAAAGAAAACATCTGACAAAAGAGCAATATGAAGAATTAAAAAAGGAGCATGTACAATGGGTTAAAATAAAAGAGGCTAGGGGAGAGGTGAGGGAGAAAGAGAGTAGCGAGAGCAACAGCTCGTCCTCACAAAAAAGTCAGATAAGCGTGGAGGGAACTAAAATACAGAGAAGTGTAAGTGGAGTGAGTGGGAACGAAAGTGAAGAAAAGGCAGGCAAAAAAGGGATTGTACAGGCAAAAGAGGCAAATTCTGCGGGAGATAGTAAGGGGAGGAGCACCCAGGGAAAGGATGAAGTAGGGCTTACAAAGGAAGAGGTTTTGCACAATCAACTTGCGAGGGGATTTGGGCGGAGATATTGGGATGTGAAAGAGGCAAGGGACGGGTATGAAAAAAGTGTGATGTCTGGATTCCAGTTAGAGGAAAGTAAGAGAGGTTTGGAACGTATGGAGAAAGAATTAAAACAGATGATCGCATCACTTGAGAATAGAGAAAGGGTTTTTGTTTTTAAATGGAAGAATCTTGAAGTATATGGTTCTTATCTTTGTATGATGTTTTGGTTATAGGGTTTTTTCGTAAAGTTATGGTTTTTTTTTCCCTTCTGAAAAGTTTATCTTTGTGTTTGTATATATCTGAAGGATGAAGGAAGAAAATGTAAATATATTATGTTTTGGTGTCTTTCTAATGTTGGGTGACTGTTGTCACTATGGTGTGTTTTTTTGGTTTCCAAAAAAGTCTGTAAACTTAAAAAAGTTGTTGAATAAAAAAGTTAAAAAAAACAAGGTTGAAACATGTCTGTGAGTGGGTTTAATGGCTTTGCATCTCATCCCAGCCTCTGTCTAAAAGCTGTGTTTAAAACAGTGTGCATTGGCTTGAGGATTGGCTTGTGTAATACGAGCTTGAGACAAAAGGTGGCACTGAGTGCTCATTTGCATGTCATTTCCCAGAATCCCTTGCTGCAGTGGAAGCGCTGTATGCTGGGTGACAATGGGGAAAGACAGGGTTGCAGACCTGTCTAAGACATGCAAATGAACATACAGTAATATTTACAGTTGCTTTATGCTTTACTGTGGAGGGTTTTTGTCACTTTTTTACCCACCATAACCTTAATAGTGTGTCTATCTATCTATCTATCTATCTATCTATCTATCTATCTATCTACTATATATTTGTGAAAGTGTTCTGTGGCCGTTTCTGTATGTGTCTCCCTGTGTCCCCTGTGTCCCTAGCGGCAATCCCATTGGCTCCCTTGGCCCGCCCCCGCACACCTCTCATTGGCCGGACACACACATACACTCACACAGAGATACACGGAGACACACGGAGACACACACAGGCAGGACACGGAGACACACACAGGCAGGACACTGAGACACACACAAAGATAAACACACACTGAGACACATACAGATACACACACACACACTGAGATACACACATACTGAGACACACACAGATACACACACACACACACTGAGATACACACACACTGAGACACACACAGATACACACACACACACACTGAGATACACAGACAGGACACAGATAGACAGACAGGACACAGATAGACAGACAGGACACATACACATATACAGACAGGACACACACACAAACACACACACACACACCACCCCCCCCCCCTCTGTCCGTCCCACCCCCATCACGTGCGCCGCCCGGCTCCAGACGGAGGGGAAGCGCGGCCCTCCTACCCCAGCCGCTTCCTTACCTCCCCGGCGCTACCTCCCCCTCAGGTAAGTAACTGCGCGTCCCGCCTCAGCTTATGGCGCCAGTAACTCTCCCATTTCAGGCGCGCAGCCTCGCGCCTCAGGCCCACACAGGCCCACACAGGGTGCTTCCTGCCGCCGGCTGCACGCCTCACTCAGCCGGACGGCACATCGGGGGACAAGTGGGCGCCGGCGGGGGGGGAGCGCGAGTCACGGGGAACGGGGGGGGGGGGGGGCGAGTCATGGGGAACGGGGGGGGGGGGCGAATCATGGGGAACGGGGGGGGGGGCGAGTCATGGGGAATGGGGGGGGGGGCGAGCCGCGAGTCACGGGGGAACGGGTGGGGGGGGCGAGCCGCGAGTCACGGGGAACGGGGGGGGGGGGCTTTGTGTTTTTCAATCAGATCGCCCAACAAATGTAACCCCCCTTCCTTGGGCTAATGTGAACTAATAGTAATAGCATGTTTATTAGGCCAAGGGGGTGATGTAGCGAGGCAAATTGTTGCAAGGTCTTTGCGCCCAACTTTGGTGCCGGGATTTGAAGGGTGACAACAGGAGGAGTTAGGGAAGAGTTCCCCCGTGGTATACACGGCTGTAGCAGACGTTTTTTGTGTGTGCATTATGAGGGACGTAATGACACCTGCCTTAACTGTCCAAGCAGTGTGTCGACCCCCCCCCCTTTCTCCCCCCCCCCCTCCCCTTTCTCCCCCCCTCCCCTTTCTCCCCCCCTCCCCTTTCTCCCCCCCCTCCCCTTTCTCCCCCCCTCCCCTTTCTCCCCCCCCCTCCCCTTTCTCCCCCCCCCCCTCCCCTTTCTCCCCCCCTCCCCTTTCTCCCCCCCCCTCCCCTTTCTCCCCCCCGCTCCCCTTTCTCCCCCCTCCCGCTCCCCTTTCTCCCCCCTCCCCTTTCTCCCCCCTCCTGCTCCCCTTTCTCCCCCCTCCCCTTTCTCCCCCCTCCCGCTCCCCTTTCTCCCCCCTCCCGCTCCCCTTTCTCCCCCCTCCCCTTTCTCCCCCCTCCCGCTCCCCTTTCTCCCCCCTCCTGCTCCCCTTTCCCCCCCCCACTCCCCTTTCCACCCCCCCTCCGCTCCCCTTCCCCCCCCCTCCGCTCCCCTTTCCCCCCCCCTCTGCTCCCCTTTCCATCACCCCCTCCGCTCCCCTTTCCCCCCCCGCTCCCCTTTCCCCCCCCTCCTCCGCTCCCCTTTCCGCCCCCTCCGCTCCCCTTTCCCCCCCCCTCAGCTCCCCTTTCCCCCCCCCCTCCGCTCCCCTTTCCCCCCCCTCCGCTCCCCTTTCCCCCCCTTCCTCTGCTCCCCTTTCCCCCCCCTCAGCTCCCCTTAGCCCCCCCCTGAATATTGCTACTATACTCAGAGCTGAAATGCAAACAGGCTAACTGAAGGAATTAACCTTTCCACTGCCTGTTCTAACAGGACTGACAGAGGAAAGGCCCAGAATTAGCAATAGATGCCGAAGGCCTGGCTATATATATGTAGAAAAGCACTTTATGCCCCATGTTAGAGTGTAGCCTTTTCCCCATACAGTAAGGCCGAGTTCAGCGTGGCTGCTGCTGCGGCAGCGTGCGTCCACGCGCACCTCCCCCGCGTGCTCCTGCAGCCTGGCGATCTGTGTTCAGGCTGCAGGAGTCGGGTCGCGGCATTTGGGGGCTTGGCGGGGGGAATGTGTCACGGAGCTGGTTCGCTGAACCAGCTCACGTGATGCGACTGCAGCCCCAAATATCATTTCTGGTTACAGCGGCGTCAACGCTGCACTTTACCGCCCGTGGAGTTTTCAGTTTGAACACTCCCACCAAACAATCTGAAATTGCGACGGACGTGCGCACGCACGCGTCGCGTAGCAGCCACCCTGAACACGGCCTTAGAAAGGCAGCCAGTAATGTAATGTGTGTTTTAGCATTTCTTTGCATGCAGGCACAGTAATTCACTTAGCTGCGTTGTCTGCAGAGAAATGCTGGGTCGTGACAAAGGGCTGGGAGCAGCTAAGTGCCGGGACAAATGGTGAGCGGGGAAGGGCTGATTATCAGGTCCGGGGACGGACTCCCAGCGCGGTAGAGTCTATACACATAATATATAAAGCTTGGCCCCCTGCAGAAGCAATCCCTCCAGCCAATTAGGCGAGGGAAGCCCATGACCAGGGGGCAAGCCCCCTCCCCCCTCACCTCCCTGGGATCTCTGGGCCGCCGTCGCGGCCCCCCCTGGGGGGGGGGGGGGGGCAGGCCTAGGTCAGTACAAAAGAGGCAGCCGGGAGCTGAATCTTCCATTCTGCTCCCGGTCTGCTGAGAAGTTTAGTGTCCTCTCCTCTCCTCCAGGTGAGTTTGTAGTCTCCCTTTGGGCCCGATCGCAGCATCCCCCCCCTCCGCCTCCGCTATGGCTGTCCAGGGGATAGTTGCGAGGCGGCCGGGGAGTGCTGCCACGGGGGATCCCCCTACCGCGCGGCTCTCCCTCCCTCAGCCTCCGTGGCTGGCCTGCTCGGCGGGCGGGGAGGGGGGGGCCTCCGGCGAAGGGGGGGATCCGCCTGCCGGACCAAGGGATAGCTAGTGGGGATCCCCCTTACCGCGTGGCTCTCCCTCCATCAGCCTTGGTAGCTGGCGGGCGGGGAGGGGGGGCCTCCGGGGAACGGGGGGATCCCCTTGCCGGTACCAGGGAATAGCCAGGGGGGTTTCCCTTGCCACGTGGCTCGCCCTCCATCAGCCTCTGCGGCTGGGGAGGGGGGGGGGGCCCAGAGGGAGGCACAACAACCCCCCACGTTTTTTTGCCACGACGGTTCCCCCAACAGAATGGCCGTGGGTATCCCCCAACCCCCCCCCCCCCCCCCCCCGGGGTTGGAGCACGGGACACTCAGTGGGGTTACATGGCAGTGGTATAATGTGCTGTAATTGATTTCTTTCAACATTGGATAAAGTTATGATCAATGCTAGAATGGCCGTGGGTATCGCTGCATACCGCATTCGTAGTGATAGCGGGCTGTATGTGGGGAATAAAGTGTATACACCTCAGTGTGGTTATAATGCGTTGTATTCGGGGTATGGTTATAATGCGTTGTATTCGGGGTATAAGGCATACGAGCTGCATTCGAGGTACAATTGGCTGTAATTGGGTTACATGGCGTATATTGTATTTGGATTATAGGGGGTGTATATATACCGCATCCGAAGTTACAATGGGCTGTAATGGGGTGACATGGTGTATATAGTGTGTATACTGCACTCGTAGTTACGTTCTGTTGTACGCTAGGGTGTGTATAGGTGCTGCATTCGCCGTTACAATGTACTGTAACTGGGTTACATAGCGTATATAGTGTATATACTGCATTCACGGTTACGTGCTGCATGTGGAGTATAAGGTGTATATATGCTGCATTCAGTGTTGTAATGTGCTGTAATTGGGTTACATGGCGTGCATAGTGTATATACCGCAGTCAGGGTTAAGTGCGGTATGTGGATTATAAGGTGTACATTTGCTGCATGCAGGGTTATAAGGTGTCGTAATTGGGGTACATGGCGTATATAGAGTATATACTGCATTCACGGTTACGTGCTGCATGTGGAGTATAAGGTGTATTTATAGAGTGACCATTCGTCCCGGTTTTGCCGGCACAGTCCCGTTTTTTTCTGTGCTGTCCCGGTTGACAGTCCGTCCCGGAAATGTCCCGGGTTTTGCCCCTGGTGACTGGTACCGTGCGCGAGTCGGCGGCGGTGCGCGGAGGCGGCGGCGTGAGGAGGAGGCGGCGGCCGTATTTTTTTTTCCCCCAATAGCAGGATGCCGGGGGCGGGGCTTTAGAGTAGAAGCAGGGGATTGGTTGGAGGTCAGGATTTGCCGGGGGCGGGGCTTAGTATTGGGGACGGATGGTGTGTGTGTGTGTGTGTGTGTGTGTGTGTGTGTTCACCAGAAGGAAGGCTCACAGCTGGCAACTGAAACTGCCGGCAGACTGGAAAAAAGCCTCACTACTTCTGGCTCCCTACAGTGGCATTACAGGTAAGCACCATGTCGCCTGTGTGTGTGTGTGTCTGCCCCCTTCCCAGTCTGTGTGTGTGTGTGTGTCTGCCCCCCTCCCAGTCTGTGTGTGTGTGTCTGCCCCCCTCCCAGTCTGTGTGTGTGTGTATGACTGCCCCCCTCCCAGTCTGTGTGTGTGTGACTGCCTGCCTCCCAGTCTGTGTGTGTATGACTGCCCCCCTCCCAGTCTGTGTGTGTGACTGCCCCCCTCCCAGTCTGTGTGTGTGTGACTGCCCCCCTCCCAGTCTGTGTGTGTGACTGCCTCCCCTCCCAGTCTGTGTGTGTATGACTGCCCCCCTCCCAGTCTGTGTGTGTGTGTGTGTGTGTGACTGCCCCACCTCCCAGTGTGTGTGTGACTGCCCGCCTCCCAGTCTGTGTGTGTGACTGCCTCCCCTCCCAGTCTGTGTGTGTGTGTGACTGCCCCCCTCCCAGTCTGTGTGTGTGTGTATGACTGCCCCCCTCCCAGTCTGTGTGTGTGACTGCCCCCCCTCCCAGTCTGTGTATGTGACTGCCCCCCTCCCAGTCTGTGTGTGTGACTGCCTCCCCTCCCAGTCTGTGTGTGTGTGTGTGTGTGTGACTGCCCCACCTCCCAGTGTGTGTGTGACTGCCCCCCTCCCAGTCTGTGTGTGTGACTGCCTCCCCTCCCAGTCTGTGTGTGTGTGTGACTGCCCCCCTCCCAGTCTGTGTGTGTGACTGCCTCCCCTCCCAGTCTGTGTGTGTGTGACTGCCCCCCTCCCAGTCTGTGTGTGTGACTGCCTCCCCTCCCAGTCTGTGTGTGTATGACTGCCCCCCTCCCAGTCTGTGTGTGTGTGTGTGTGACTGCCCCACCTCCCAGTGTGTGTGTGACTGCCTCCCCTCCCAGTGTGTGTGTGACTGCCCGCTCCCAGTCTGTGTGTGTGACTGCCTCCCCTCACTACTTCTGGCTCCCTACAGTGGCATTACAGGTAAGCACCATGTCGCCTGTGTGTGTGTGTGTCTGCCCCCTTCCCAGTCTGTGTGTGTGTGTGTCTGCCCCCCTCCCAGTCTGTGTGTGTGTGTCTGCCCCCCTCCCAGTCTGTGTGTGTGTGTATGACTGCCCCCCTCCCAGTCTGTGTGTGTGTGACTGCCTGCCTCCCAGTCTGTGTGTGTATGACTGCCCCCCTCCCAGTCTGTGTGTGTGACTGCCCCCCTCCCAGTCTGTGTGTGTGTGACTGCCCCTCTCCCAGTCTGTGTGTGTGTGTATGACTGCCCCCCTCCCAGTCTGTGTGTGTGACTGCCCCCCTCCCAGTCTGTGTGTGTGACTGCCCCCCTCCCAGTCTGTGTGTGTGACTGCCCCCTCCCAGTCTGTGTGTGTGACTGCCCGCCTCCCAGTCTGTGTGTGTGTGACTGCCCCCCTCCCAGTCTGTGTGTGTGACTGCCTCCCCTCCCAGTCTGTGTGTGTATGACTGCCCCCCTCCCAGTCTGTGTGTGTGTGTGTGACTGCCCCACCTCCCAGTGTGTGTGTGACTGCCCGCCTCCCAGTCTGTGTGTGTGACTGCCTCCCCTCCCTGTTTGTGTGTGTATGACTGCCCGCCTCCCAGTCTGTGTGTGTGTGACTGCCCCCCTCCCAGTCTGTGTGTGTGACTGCCCCCCTCCCAGTCTGTGTGTGTATGACTGCCCCCCTCCCAGTCTGTGTGTGTGTGTGTGACTGCCCCACCTCCCAGTGTGTGTGTGACTGCCCCCCTCCCAGTCTGTGTGTGTGACTGCCCCCCCACCCAGTGTGGGTGTGTGACTGCCCCCCCTCCCAGTGTGGGTGTGTGTGTGACTGCCCCACCTCCCAGTGTGTGTGTGACTGCCCCCCCTCCCAGTGTGTGTGACTGCCCCCTCCCAGTGTGTGTGTGACTGCCCCCCTCCCAGTGTGTGTGACTGCCCCCCTCCCTGTGTGTGTGTGACTGCCCCCCCTCCCAGTTTGTGTGTGTATGACTGCCCCCCTCCCAGTCTGTGTGTGTGTGTGTGACTGCCCCACCTCCCAGTGTGTGTGTGACTGCCTCCCCTCCCAGTGTGTGTGTCACTGCCTCCCCTCCCAGTGTGTGTGTGACTGCCCCCTCCCAGTGTGTGTGTGACTGCCCCCCCCAGTGTGTGTGTGACTGCTCCCCTCCCAGTCGGTGTGTGACTGCCCCCCCCCAGAGTGTGTGTGACTGCCTCCCCTCCCAGTGTGTGTGTGTGTGTGACTGCCCCCCCCCAGTGTGTGTGTGACTGCCTCCCCTCCCAGTGTGTGTGTGACTGCCCCCCCAGTGTGTGTGTGACTGCCCCTCCCAGTGTGTGTGTGTGTGTGTGTGTGTGTGTGTGTGTGTGTGTGTGTGTGTGTGTGTGTGACTGCCCCCCTCCCAGTGTGTGTGACTGCCCCCCCTCCCAGTGTGTGTATGACTGCCCCCCTCCCAGTGTGTGTGTGACTGCCCCCCTCCCAGTGTGTGTGACTGCCTCCCCTCCCAGTGTGTGTGTGACTGCCCCCCTCCCAGTCTGTGTGTGTGTGACTGCCCCCCCTCCCAGTGTGTGTGTGACTGCCCCCCTCCCAGTGTGTGTGTGACTACCCCCCTCCCAGTCTGTGTGTATGTGTGACTGCCCCCTCCCAGTCTGTGTGTCTGTGTGTGTGTCTGTCTGCCCCCTGCCACTGTGTGATGCCCCTCTCCCAGTGTGTGTCTGCCCCCTCCAAGTCTGTGTGTGTGTGTGTCTGTCCCCCTCCCATTCTGTGTGTGTGTGTGTGTGTGTGTGTCTGCCCCCCTCCCATTCTGTGTTTGTGTGTGTCTGCCCCCCCAGTGTGTGTGTGACTGCCCCCTCCCAGTGTGTGTGTGTGTGTGTGTGTGTGTGTGTGTGTGTGTGTGTGTGTGTGTGTGTGTGTGTGTGTGTGTGTGTGACTTCCCCCCCTCCCAGTGTGTGTGACTGCCCCCCCTCCCAGTGTGTGTGTGACTGCCCCCCTCCCAGTGTGTGTGTGACTACCCCCCTCCTAGTCTGTGTGTATGTGTGACTGCCCCCCCTCCCAGTCTGTGTGTCTGTGTGTGTGTCTGTCTGCCCCCTGCCACTGTGTGATGCCCCTCTCCCAGTGTGTGTAAGTGCCCCCTCCAAGTCTGTGTGTGTCTGTGTGTGTCTGCCCCCCTCCCATTCTCTGTGTGTGTGTGTCTGTCTGCCCCCTGCCACTGTGTGATGCCCCTCTCCCAGTGTGTGTCTGCCCCCTCCAAGTCTGTGTGTGTGTGTGTTTGCCCCCCTCCCATTCTGTGTTTGTGTGTGTCTGCCCCCCCAGTGTGTGTGTGACTGCCCCCTCCCAGTGTGTGTGTGTGTGTGTGTGTGTGTGTGACTGCCCCCCCTCCCAGTGTGTGTGACTGCCCCCCCTCCCAGTGTGTGTGTGACTGCCCCCCTCCCAGTCTGTGTGTGTGTGACTGCCCCCCCTCCCAGTGTGTGTGTGACTGCCCCCCTCCCAGTGTGTGTGTGACTACCCCCCTCCCAGTCTGTGTGTATGTGTGACTGCCCCCTCCCAGTCTGTGTGTATCAGCGAGTCGGCGGCGGTGCGCGGAGGCGGCAGCGTGAGGAGGATGCGGCGGCCGTGAGTATTTATTTTTTTCCCCAATAGCAGGATGCCGGGGGCGGGGCTTTAGAGTAGAAGCAGGGGATTGGTTGGAGGTCAGGATTTGCCGGGGGCGGGGCTTAGTATCAGGGACGGATGGTGTGTGTGTGTGTGTGTGTGTGTGTGTGTGTGTGTGTGTGTGTCGCGCAAACACCAGAAGGAAGGCTCACAGCAGGTAAGCACCATGTCGCCTGTGTGTGTGTGTCTGCCCCCTTCCCTGTGTGTGTGTGTGTGTGTGTGTGTGTGTGTGACTGCCCCCTCCCAGTCTGTGTGTGTGTGTGTGTGTGTGTGTGACTGCCCCCTCCCAGTTTGTGTGTGTATGACTGCCCCCTTCCCTGTGTGTGTGTGTGTGTGTGTGTGTGTGTGTGTGTGTGTGTGTGTGTGTGACTGCCCCCTTCCCAGTCTGTGTGTGTGTGACTGCCCCCTCCCAGTTTGTGTGTGTATGACTGCCCCCTTCCCAGTCTGTGTGTGTGTGTGTGTGTGTGACTGCCCCCTCCCAGTCTGTGTGTGTGTGTCTGCCCCCTTCCCAGTCTGTGTGTGTGTGACTGCCCCCTCCCAGTTTGTGTGTGTATGACTGCCCCCCTCCCAGTCTGTGTGTGTGTGACTGCCCCCCCTCCCAGTGTGTGTGACTGCCCCCCCTCCCAGTGTGTGTGTGACTGCCCCCCCTCCCAGTGTGTGTGTGACTGCCCCCTCCCAGTGTGTGTGTGACTGCCCCCCCTCCCAGTGTGTGTGACTGCCCCCCTCCCAGTGTGTGTGTGACTGCCCCCCTCCCAGTGTGTGTGACTGCCCCCCTCCCAGTGTGTGTGACTGCCTCCCCTCCCAGTGTGTGTGTGACTGCCCCCCCACCCAGTGTGGGTGTGTGACTGCCCCCCACCCAGTGTGGGTGTGTGACTGCCCCCCTCCCAGTGTGTGTGTGACTGCCCCCGCACCCAGTGTGTGTGTGTGTGTGTGACTGCCCCCTCCCAGTCTGTGTGTGTGTGACTGCCCCTCCCTTCCAGTGTGTGTGTGACTGCCCCTCCCTCCCAGTGTGTGTGTGACTACCCCCCTCCCAGTCTATGTGTGTGTGACTGCCCCCACTCCCAGTCTGTTTGTGTGTGTGACTGCCCTCCCCCTCCCAGTCTGTGTGTGTGTGACTGCCCCTCTCCCAGTCTGTGTGTGTGTGTGTGTGACTGCCCCCTTCCCAGTCTGTGTGTGTGTGACTGCCCCCCCTCCCAGTGTATGTTTGACTGCCCCGCTCCCAGTCTGTTTGTGTGTGTGACTGCCCTGCCCCTCCCAGTCTGTGTGTGTGTGACTGCCCCTCTCCCAGTCTGTGTGTGTGTGACTGCCCCCCTCCCAGTGTATGTTTGACTGCCCCCTCCCAGTCTGTGTGTATGTGTGACTGCCCCCTCCCAGTATGTGTGACTGCCCCCTCCCAGTCTGTGTGTCTGTGTGTGTCTGTCTGCCCCCTGCCACTGTGTGATGCCCCTCTCCCAGTGTGTGTAAGTGCCCCCTCCAGGTCTGTGTGTGTGTGTGACTGCCCCCCTCCCATTCTGTGTGTGTGTGTGTCTGCCCCCCTCCCATTCTGTGTTTGTGTGTGACTGCCCCCCCAGTGTGTGTGACTGCCCCCTCCCAGTGTCTGTGTGTATCAGTGACAGAATGTATACAGACACCAACCCACTCACCCACGTGTCAGTCAGTCACCCACGTGTCAGTCAGTCACCCACGTGTCAGTCAGTCACCCACCCATATGTCAGGCAGTCAGTCACCCACCCACCCACGTGCCAGGCAGTCTAACGTGTCAGTCAGTCACCCACCCACGTGTCAGTCAGTCACCCACCCACCCACGTGTCAGGCAGTCAGTCACCCACCCACGTGTCAGGCAGTCAACCCGTGTCAGGCAGTCACCCACCCAAGTGTCAGGCAGTCTCCCACCCACCCCCCCAAGTTTCAGGCAGTCTCCCACCCACCCAAGTGTCAGGCAGTCTCCCTCCCACCCACCCAAGTGTCAGGCAGTCAGTCAGTCACCCACCCACGTGTCAGGCAGTCAGTCAACCCAAGTGTCAGGCAGTCACCCACCAAGTGTCAGGCAGTAACCCACCCACCCACCCAAGTGTCAGGCAGTCTCCCACCCACCCACCCAAGTGTCAGGCAGTCTCCCACCCACCCAAGTGTCAGGCAGTCTCCCACCCACCCAAGTGTCAGGCAGTCTCCCACCCACCCACCCAAGTGTCAGGCAGTCTCCCACCCACCCACCCAAGTGTCAGGCAGTCTCCCACCCACCCACCCAAGTGTCAGGCAGTCTCCCACCCACCCACCCAAGTGTCAGGCAGTCTAGCCACCCACCCACCCAAGTGTCAGGCAGTCTCCCACCCACCAGTCTAAGTGTCAGGCAGTCAAAGTGTCAGGCAGTCAACCCAAGTGTCAGACAGTCTCCCACCCACCCAAGTGTCAGGCAGACTCCCATAACCCACCCACCCACCCAAGTGTCAGCAGTCTCCCATAACCCACCCACCCACCCAAGTGTCAGCAGTCTCCCATAACCCACCCACCCACCCAAGTGTCAGCAGTCTCCCATAAAAGTGTCAGGCAGTCTCCCATAACCCAGCCACCCGTCAGGCAGTCTCCGATACCCTAGAGAAAGTGCAGCGCACCATGATCCAGAGAAGAGGCAGGTCTGGCAAAAATCTATCTTTATTAGAAAGTCATAAAAACAAGGGATGCAACCCCACCCCACTCTGCCACATAACCAGGATGCTGACGCCCACCTGATGATATCAGAGCTACCATATGGCGCCCCCTAGTGACGTCAGACGTCTAGGTCTAAATCCCTGGCAATACAGCATAGAGCTGTCTTGGAGGACTGCAGCCACAGCCACACCTCTCCCCAGACTGAACACTCCCCCATGTGTGGCTGTGGCTGCAGTCCTCCAAGACAGCTCTATGCTGTATTGCCAGGGATTTAGACCTAGACGTCTGACGTCACTAGGGGGCGCCATATGGTAGCTCTGACGTCATCAGGTGGGCATCAGCATCCTGGTTATGTGTCAGAGCCGGGAGGGGTGAGTATCAGGGGGGGTGGTATATATTTTGACTGTTTTCTTGTGTTTGGCAGCCTTCACCTTGAGATAGGCAGTATTTGACTGCCGAAACGTTGGACTTTATGGCATATTAAACCTCCTTTGAGTAAGACCGTGTGCCTGCTTCTTCTTCTTTGTCCGGCTACAGGAAGGGTCAGGAGACAGGGAGGACAGAGGCAGG
>NW_027455053.1:0-47455 GCF_040206685.1 Ascaphus truei
TTCCTCTTTCACCCCCCCACCCACCCTTCCTCTTTCACCCCCCCCCCACCCACCCTTCCTCTTTCACCCCCCCCACCCACCCTTCCTCTTTCACCCCCCCCACCCACCCTTCCTCTTTCAACCCCCCCCACCCACCCTTCCTTTCACCCAAGCCCCACCCACCCTTCCTCTTTCACCCCCCCCCCCACCCACCCTTCCTCTTTCAGCCCCCCCCCACCCACCCTTCCTCTTTCACCCCCCCCCACCCACCCTTCCTCTTTCACCCCCCCCCACCCACCCTTCCTCTTTCACCCCCCCCCCACCCACCCTTCCTCTTTCACCCCCCCCCACCCACCCTTCTCTTTCACCCCCCCCACCCACCCTTCCTCTTTCACCCCCCCACCCACCCTTCCTCTTCACCCCCCCCCCACCACCCTTCCTCTTTCACCCCCCCACCCTTCCTCTTTCACCCCCACCCTTCCTCTTTCATCCCCCCCACCCACCCTTCCTCTTTCACCCCCCCACCCTTCCTCTTTCACCCCCCCACCCACCCTTCCTCTTTCACCCCCCCTACCCACCCTTCCTCTTTCACCCCCCCACCCACCCTTCCTCTTTCACCCCCCCACCCACCCTTCTCTTTCACCCCCCCCCACCCACCCTTCCTCTTTCACCACCCACCCCCCCCACCCACCCTTCCTCTTCACCCCCCCACCCACCCTTCCTCTTTCACCCCCCCACCCACCCTTCCTCTTTCACCCTCCCACCCACCCTTCCTCTTTCACCCCCCCCACCCACCCTTCCTCTTTCACCCCCCGCCACCCACCCTTCCTCTTTCACCCCCCCACCCACCCTTCCTCTTCACCCCCCACCCACCCTTCCTCTTCACCCCCACCCACCCTTCCTCTTTCACCCCCCCCACATACCCTTCCTCTTTCACCCCCCCACCCCCCACCCTTCCTCTTGCACCCCCCCCCACCCACCCTTCCTCTTTCACCCCCTCCCCCACCCACCCTTCCTCTTTCACACCCCCCCCACCCACCCTTCCTCTTTCACCCACCCACCCACCCTTCCTCTTTCACCCCCCCCCACCCACCCTTCCTCTTCACCCCCCCACCCACCCTTCCTCTTTCACCCACCCGCCCACCCTTCCTCTTTCACCCCCACCCACCCCTTCCTCTTTCACCCCCCCAACCCACCCACCCTTCCTCTTTCACCCCCCCCACCCACCTTTCCTCTTTCACCCCCCACCCTTCCTCTTTCACCCACCCCCCCACCCACACTTCCTCTTTCACCCCCCCCCCACCCACACTTCCTCTTTCACCCACCCTTCCTCTTTCACCCACCCTTCCTCTTTCACCCCCCCCACCCACCCTTCCTCTTTCACCCCCCCACCCACCCTTCCTCTTTCACCCCCCCACCCACCCTTCCTCTTTCAATCCCCCACCCTTCCTCTTTCACTACCCCACCCACCCTTCCTCTTTCAATCCCCCACCCACCCTTCCTCTTTCACACCCCCCACCCTTCCTCTTTCACCCCCCCACCCTTCCTCTTTCACCCCCCCACCCTTCCTCTTTCACCCCCACCCACACTTCCTCTTTCACCCCCCCCCCCCACCCACACTTCCTCTTTCACCCACCCTCCTCTTCACCCACCCTTCCTCTTTCACCCCCCCACCCACCCTTCCTCTTTCACCCCCCCCACCCACCCTTCCTCTTTCACCCCCCCACCCACCCTTCCTCTTTCAATCCCCCACCCTTCCTCTTCACTACCCCACCCACCCTTCCTCTTTCAATCCCCCACCCACCCTTCCTCTTTCACCCCCCCCCCCACCCACCCTTCCTCTTTCACCCCCCCACCCTTCCTCTTTCACCCCCCCACCCTTCCTCTTTCACCCCCCCCACCCTTCCTCTTTCACCCCCCACCCTTCCTCTTTCACCCCCCCACCCACCCTTCCTCTTTCACCCCCCCCACCCACACTTCCTCTTTCACCCCCCCCACCCACCCTTCCTCTTTCATCCCCCCCACCCTTCCTCTTTCACCCCCCCACCCCTTCCTCTTTCACACCCCCCACCCACCCTTCCTCTTTCACCCCCCCACCCTTCCTGTTTCACCCCCCACCCACCCATCCTCTTTCACCCACCCACCCACCCTTCCTCTTTCACCCCCCCACCCACCCTTCCTCTTTCACCCCCCACCCACCCTTCCTCTTTCACCCCCCCCCACCCACCCTTCCTCTTTCACCCCCCCCACCCACCCTTCCTCTTCACCCCCCCCACCCACCCTTCCTCTTTCACCCCCCCCCCACCCTTCCTCTTCAATTCCTTTTTCACCCCCCCCACTCATCCTTCCTCTTTCACCCCCCCCACCCTTCCTCTTTCACCCCCCCCAACCTTCCTCTTTCACCCCCCCCACCCACCCTTCCTGTTTCACCCCCCCCACCCACCCTTCCTCTTTCACCCCCCCACCCTTCCTCTTTCACCCACCCCTCCAGACCCTTCCTCTTTCACCACCCACCCTTCCTCTTTCACCCCCCCCACCCACCCTTCCTCTTTCACCCCCCCCACTCACTCTTCCTCTTCACCCCCCCCCCACACTCACACTTCCTCTTCACCCACCCTTCCTCTTTCACCCACCCTTCCTCTTTCACCCACCCTTCCTCTTTCACCCCCCCACCCTTCCTCTTTCACCCCCCCACCCACCCTTCCTCTTTCAACCCCCCCCACCCACCCTTCCTCTTTCACCCACCCACCCACCCTTCCTCTTTCACCCCCCCACCCACCCTTCCTCTTTCACCCCCCCACCCACCCTTCCTCTTTCACCCCCCCCACCCACCCTTCCTCTTTCACCCCCCCACCCACCCTCCTCTTCACCCCCCCACCCACCCTTCCTCTTTCACCCCCCCCCCCCACCCTTCCTCTTTCAATTCCTTTTCACCCCCCCCACCCACCTTCCTCTTTCACCCCCCCACCCTTCCTCTTTCACCCCCCCCCAACCTTCCTCTTTCACCCCCCCCACCCACCCTTCCTGTTCACCCCCCCCACCCACCCTTCCTTTCACCCAAGCCCCACCCACCCTTCCTCTTTCACCCCCCCCCCACCCACCCTTCCTCTTCACCCCCCCCCCCACCCACCCTTCCTCTTTCACCCCCCCCCCACCCAACCCTTCCTCTTCACCCCCCCCCCACCCACCCTTCCTCTTTCACCCCCCCCCCACCCACCCTTCCTCTTCACCCCCCCCCCACCCACCCTTCTCTTCACCCCCCCCACCCACCCTTCCTCTTCACCCCCCCCACCCACCCTTCCTCTTTCACCCCCCCCCCACCCACCCTTCCTCTTTCACCCCCCCCACCCTTCCTCTTTCACCCCCACCCTTCTCTTTCATCCCCCCCACCCTTCCTCTTTCACCCCCCCACCCTTCCTCTTTCACCCCCCCACCCACCCTTCCTCTTTCACCCCCCCTACCCACCCTTCCTCTTTCACCCCCCCTACCCACCCTTCCTCTTTCACCCCCCCCACCCACCCTTCCTCTTTCACCCCCCCACCCACCCTTCCTCTTCACCCCCCCACCCACCCTTCCTCTTCACCACCCACCCCCCCACCCACCCTTCCTCTTCACCCCCCCACCCACCCTCCTCTTTCACCCCCCCACCCACCCTTCCTCTTTCACCCCCCCACCCACCCACCTTCCTCTTTCACCCCCCCACCCACCCTTCCTCTTTCACCCTCCCACCCACCCTTCCTCTTCACCCCCCCCACCCACCCTTCCTCTTCACCCCCCCCACCCACCCTTCCTCTTCACCCCCCCACCCACCCTTCCTCTTTCACCCCCCACCCACCCTCCTCTTTCACCCCCCCCACATACCCTTCCTCTTCACCCCCCCCCACCCACCCTTCCTCTTTCACCCCCCCCCACCCACCCTTCCTCTTCACCCCCCCCACCCACCCTTCCTCTTCACCCCCCCCCACCCACCCTTCCTCTTTCACCCACCCACCCACCCTTCCTCTTCACCCCCCCCACCCACCCTTCCTCTTCACCCCCCCCACCCACCCTTCCTCTTTCACCCACCCCCCACCTTCCTCTTCACCCCCCACCCACCTTCCTCTTTCACCCCCCCAACCCACCCACCCTCCTCTTCACCCCCCCACCCACCTTCCTCTTTCACCCCCCACCCTTCCTCTTTCACCCACCCCCCCACCCACACTTCCTCTTTCACCCCCCCCCCACCCACACTTCCTCTTTCACCCACCCTTCCTCTTTCACCCACCCTTCCTCTTTCACCCCCCCACCCACCCTTCCTCTTTCACCCCCCCACCCACCCTTCCTCTTTCACCCCCCCACCCACCCTTCCTCTTTCAATCCCCCACCCTTCCTCTTTCACTACCCCACCCACCCTTCCTCTTTCAATCCCCCACCCACACTTCCTCTTTCACCCCCCCACCCTTCCTCTTTCACCCCCCCACCCTTCCTCTTTCACCCCCCCACCCTTCCTCTTTCACCCCCACCCACACTTCCTCTTTCACCCCCCCCCCACCCACACTTCCTCTTTCACCCACCCTTCCTCTTTCACCCACCCTTCCTCTTTCACCCCCCCACCCACCCTTCCTCTTCACCCCCCCACCCACCCTTCCTCTTTCACCCCCCCACCCACCCTTCCTCTTTCAATCCCCCACCCTTCCTCTTTCACTACCCCACCCACCCTTCCTCTTCAATCCCCCACCCACCCTTCCTCTTTCACCCCCCCCCCACCCACCCTTCCTCTTTCACCCCCCCACCCTTCCTCTTTCACCCCCCCACCCTTCCTCTTTCACCCCCCCACCCTTCCTCTTTCACCCCCCACCCTTCCTCTTTCACCCCCCCACCCACCCTTCCTCTTTCACCCCCCCCACCCACACTTCCTCTTTCACCCCCCCACCCACCCTTCCTCTTTCATCCCCCCCACCCTTCCTCTTTCACCCCCCCCACCCTTCCTCTTTCACCCCCCACCCACCCTTCCTCTTTCACCCCCCACCCTTCCTGTTTCACCCCCCACCCACCCTTCCTCTTTCACCCACCCACCCACCCTTCCTCTTTCACCCCCCACCCACCCTTCCTCTTTCACCCCCCCACCCACCCTTCCTCTTTCACCCCCCCCACCCACCCTTCCTCTTTCACCCCCCCACCCACCCTTCCTCTTTCACCCCCCCACCCACCCTTCCTCTTTCACCCCCCCCCCCACCCTTCCTCTTTCAATTCCTTTTTCACCCCCCCCACCCATCCTTCCTCTTTCACCCCCCCACCCTTCCTCTTTCACCCCCCCCAACCTTCCTCTTTCACCCCCCCCACCCACCCTTCCTGTTTCACCCCCCCCACCCACCCTTCCTCTTTCACCCCCCCCACCCTTCCTCTTTCACCCACCCCTCCAACCCTTCCTCTTTCACCACCCACCCTTCCTCTTTCACCCCCCCCCACCCACCCTTCCTCTTTCACCCCCCCACTCACTCTTCCTCTTTCACCCCCCCCCACTCACACTTCCTCTTTCACCCACCCTTCCTCTTTCACCCACCCTTCCTCTTTCACCCCCCCACCCTTCCTCTTTCACCCCCCCACCCACCCTTCCTCTTTCAACCCCCCCCACCCACCCTTCCTCTTTCACCCACCCACCCACCCTTCCTCTTTCACCCCCCCACCCACCCTTCCTCTTTCACCCCCCCACCCACCCTTCCTCTTTCACCCCCCCCCACCCACCCTTCCTCTTTCACCCCCCCACCCACCCTTCCTCTTTCACCCCCCCACCCACCCTTCCTCTTTCACCCCCCCCCCCCACCCTTCCTCTTTCAATTCCTTTTTCACCCCCCCCACCCATCCTTCCTCTTTCACCCCCCCACCCTTCCTCTTTCACCCCCCCCAACCTTCCTCTTTCACCCCCCCACCCACCCTTCCTGTTTCACCCCCCCCACCCACCCTTCCTCTTTCACCCCCCCACCCTTCCTCTTTCACCCACCCCTCCAACCCTTCCTCTTTCACCACCCACCCTTCCTCTTTCACCCCCCCCACCCACCCTTCCTCTTTCACCCCCCCACTCACTCTTCCTCTTTCACCCCCCCCCCCCACTCACACTTCCTCTTCACCCACCCTTCCTCTTTCACCCACCCTTCCTCTTTCACCCACCCTTCCTCTTTCACCCCCCCACCCTTCCTCTTTCACCCCCCCACCCACCCTTCCTCTTTCAACCCCCCACACCCACCCTTCCTCTTTCACCCCCCCACTCACCCTTCCTCTTCACCCCCCCCCCCACTCACACTTCCTCTTTCACCCACCCTTCCTCTTTCACCCACCCTTCCTCTTTCACCCACCCTTCCTCTTTCACCCCCCCACCCACCCTTCCTCTTTCACCCCCCACCCACCCTTCCTCTTTCACCCCCCCCCACCCACCCTTCCTCTTTCACCCCCCCCACCCACCCTTCCTCTTTCACCCCCCCCCCACCCACCCTTCCTCTTTCACCCCCCCCCACCCACCCTTCCTCTTTCACCCCCCCCACCCACCCTTCCTTTCACCCAAGCCCCACCCACCCTTCCTCTTTCACCCCCCCCCACCCACCCTTCCTCTTTCACCCCCCCCCCCCCACCCTTCCTCTTTCACCCCCCCCCCACCCACCCTTCCTCTTTCACCCCCCCCACCCACCCTTCCTCTTTCACCCCCCCCACCCACCCTTTCTCTTTCACCCCCCCCCCACCCACCCTTTCTCTTTCACCCCCCCCACCCACCCTTCCTCTTTCACCCCCCCCACCCACCCTTCCTCTTTCACCCCCCCACTCACTCTTCCTCTTTCACCCCCCCCCCCACTCACACTTCCTCTTTCACCCACCCTTCCTCTTTCACCCACCCTTCCTCTTTCACCCACCCTTCCTCTTTCACCCCCCACCCTTCCTCTTTCACCCCCCCCACCCACCCTTCCTCTTTCAACCCCCCACACCCACCCTTCCTCTTTCACCCCCCCACCCACCCTTCCTCTTTCACCCCCCCCCCACCCACCCTTTCTCTTTCACCCCCCCCACCCACCCTTCCTCTTTCACCCCCCCCACCCACCCTTCCTCTTTCACCCCCCCACTCACTCTTCCTCTTTCACCCCCCCCCCACTCACACTTCCTCTTTCACCCACCCTTCCTCTTTCACCCACCCTTCCTCTTTCACCCACCCTTCCTCTTTCACCCCCCCCCACCCTTCCTCTTTCACCCCCCCACCCACCCTTCCTCTTTCACCCCCCCACCCACCCTTCCTCTTTCACCCCCCCTTCCTCTTTCACCCCCCCACCCACCTTTCCTCTTTCACCCCCCACCCACCCTTCCTCTTTCACCCCCCCACCCACCCTTCCTCTTTCACCCCCCCACCCACCCTTCCTCTTTCACCCCCCCACCCACCCTTCCTCTTTCACCCCCCCACCCTTCCTCTTTCACCCCCCACCCACCCTTCCTCTTTCACCCCCCCCCACCCACCCTTCCTCTTTCACCCCCCCACCCACCCTTCCTCTTTCACCCCCCCACCCACCCTTCCTCTTTCACCCCCCCACCCACCCTTCCTCTTTCACCCCCCCCACCCACCCTTCCTTTCACCCCCCCCACCCACCTTTCCTTTCACCCCCCACCCACCCTTCCTCTTTCACCCCCCCCACCCACCCTTCCTCTTTCACCCCCCCCACCCACCCTTCCTCTTTCACCCCCCCCCACCCACCCTTCCTCTTTCACCCCCCCCACCCACCCTTCCTTTCACCCAAGCCCCACCCACCCTTCCTCTTTCACCCCCCCCCCACCCACCCTTCCTCTTTCACCCCCCCCACCCACCCTTCCTCTTTCACCCCCCCCACCCACCCTTCCTCTTTCACCCCCCCCACCCACACTTCCTCTTTCACCCCCCCCACCCACACTTCCTCTTTCACCCACCCTTCCTCTTTCACCCCCCCACCCACCCTTCCTCTTTCACCCCCCACCCACCCTTCCTCTTTCACCCCCCCTTCCTCTTTCACCCCCCCACCCACCCTTCCTCTTTCACCCCCCCACCCACCCTTCCTCTTTCACCCCCCCACCCACCCTTCCTCTTTCACCCCCCACCCACCCTTCCACTTTCACCCCCCCCCCACCCACCCACACTTCCTCTTTCACCCCCCCACCCACCCTTCCTCTTTCAATCCCCCACCCACCCTTCCTCTTTCACTACCCCACCCACACTTCCTCTTTCACCCCCCCCCTCCCTGCCTTTCACCCCCCCTCCCTGCCTTTCACCCCCCCTCCCTGCCTTTCACCCCCACCCTGCCTTTCACCCCCACCCCCTCCCTGCCTTTCACCGCCACCCCCTCCCTGCCTTTCACCCCCACCCCCCCTCCCTGCCTTTCACCCCCCCTCCCTGCCTTTCACCCCCCCTCCCTGCCTTTCACCCCCACCCCCAACCCCCCTCTGTACCTTTCACCCCCACCCCCCTCCCTGCCTTTCACCCCCACCCCCCCTCCCTGCCCTTCACGCGCCCCGCCCTCCCTGCCCTTCACGCGCCCCGCCCTCCCTGCCCTTCACGCGCCCCGCCCTCCCTGCCCTTCACGCGCCCCGCCCTCCCTGCCCTTCACGCGCCCCGCCCCTGCAATCCCGGGCAACGCCAGGTATATCAGCTAGTAATTTATAAATAACATACCTACAGTCTGCTGAATCATTACTCCATTGTTTGTGTTTCAACTTATTCCAAAACCCACCCTAACAATCCACCCCCATAACACCTACAGTACAGTAATGGGCAAAATCCCTATTATCCAGATCTGGATAATAGCGCATTGGGCTATTAAAAAATGAAAACATTACCCAGCCAGCATATAGTAAATAAAAGTTACTACCCCCTATTGACTCTTTAGGCGGTCCATTGATAAGTGACACATTCCTACACAATTTTCACACATGTATGGTTTTGTATACATATGTATTTTATTGTTTTTATATGTGTCTCAAACCCTTAGCACTTAGAATTCATTAAAAGGCAAATATGTAAAAAGTTTTCCTGGTCCTACTTGTATTAAATATACATCACATCATTCATCCATCATATAGATGCTTCCTACAGCATATTCAATTCTGCTTGGTTAAGGTATACTTATTACAATCTTGATGCTCTGTCTGGATTGCTCTGATCTGTCGTCAGCTACTATCGGAGCAAGCATATATCCTTAGGAGTCAAATAATACTTCCACAAAGAAATGACTCACTGGGATTGGCTAAACACGCAGCCCAATGAGCATCTACCTCACAGCCTTTAAGGTGATTGGTAGTATGCGCTATCTGTTCACGATAAAAAGGAACTGACGCCACTACGTATTACACTCCTCCTCCCCTGACGAAGTGTACGATAGTACACGAAACGTACGTAGGGATTTTAACGGACGCCATGACGGTGGCGCCAAAGATGAGCGGCTGCTGAAGTGTTTCTGTCCCGCACTTACACAGAAAGGTTGTATTGCTTCATTCAGAAGGGCTGCAATGTGCAGTCTTGGTATTTTTAATATGCATTGACATCAGGACATGGTTTAAATGTATTATTGGGAGGCAAGGCATTGCAATTATTAACTGCTTGGATTACAGTTGTGAACCGCCCCATTATAACTAACAGATGCACAGGTTGATGTATGTTAAGGATTAACACTTACCTGACGGATAAAACTCGGACTGTGGCAATGTGTGTTGCTGGATATAAGGCTGTCTTACTATACGTAGGTAGTTTTTGAACACTGCACGCATTGACTAAACATACTGATAATATACAGTACACGAGATTCTTACTGCATCAACTTGGTCTGGATCAAACTAACAGCTGTCCTATTTTGCCACACAGATATTTGCCAATAACAATCAGAGAGCTGGGTAGATGCAACTTAGTTCCTCTTTTTCTAAGTAGTGTCTGACTTAGCTACCAATGTATCGGCTTACTTTACAAAGTGTGTCATTTATGTGTAATGACACTGTATGATACTGTGTATCTATGCTATTCTATGCAGACTATTCTATTGATGTGTATTTGACCTGTGGTAGTTTTAATGCACATACTTGTTGCTAACATATGAGGATAAGTATATCTGTGCTCTCTTTTGGCAATAACTACCTTGGTGGCAGGTGTGACCAAGAGACTGGTTGCCAGTCATCTGCTTATATTAAGATAAAGCAATAGATTAATAATACCAGTCTGTAGCACTATAGTGCATGCTATTCTGAGAGGTATGTTGCTATAGACACGTCTCTTTTGTATACACTAGAAGTGGAATATCAGTTTAAAGGATTAACTATTGTATCTCCACGGACCGTATACATCCATGAGGTGTCAAAGAATGTGAGATTTTCTATGTCCAAATAGGAGTTTAAAATATACCTTAGTATTTACTTACAATTGATAAGGATATTTCATATACTAGTGTTGTATTGTGGACAGATTATATATCCATAATTACAAGGATATTTATAAGAGTTTACTAACACATGCGGCCTCTCATTTGGGGAATTTTTAAAGCACGGTAAATAATATTTACGAGTTGCTGACGTCATATGTTTAATAAAACTTTATTATTTTTTTCTTGAACATTAGTTGTACATAAGAGGATATTTATATCACAACATTAGTTCTCTTATACAAGATATTAGAATCTGATGGGTTACTAAGATCATCATATCTACATATGTAGTTTGAGTGCAAGTAAGAGGGATTTTTGTATGGGGTTATTCTTACTCAATTTATTGTTGGTTCAAGGATGAAGGCCATCCTCGTCCTGCTCATCTTTAATGGCCACCGACAGTAAAATAAAATTACTGACCTGTAACCCCTTAATTACCTTAGTGCTTATTAACCGCTGTGTTAATTAAGGGGTCAACCCCCCCTCCTGCTACGCACCCGAGAGGACTAACCACCCTCCCCATGTCAACTACCCACACCCCCTCCACTCATTGTTACAATGGTAAACCATACCTACAATTCGGGCATGGATTTCCAAAATGGCAATGAATGCTGTTATGGAACCTCAGATGCAGGCTGATTATCGATAACTGGAGTCCAGGTTCTTTGAAAGAGTAAGTTTATTGATACTTATAATACAAACATATGCAGGGAGAATCAATGTGTCATGCAAGACTTTAGGCTGATTCTGAAGAAAGGCACTCTTTGTTCAGTTTTTATACAGTTTGATATACATCACTTGTTACATTAACAAGCAGATTACAAAAACTGACTTGTCATTCCTTAGCAATTCTATATTAAAAGGCTGACTTGTCTTTTTCTCAACAATTCTATATCTGTTTTTATCTTGTAAAAACAGACCACAACAGAATACGGACATACCCCACATTAGCGTACGCAATGGGACCGGAGCATGTATGTAAAGCGAAAATGTACTTAAAGTGAAGCACTACCTTTTCCCCACTTATCGATGCATGTACTGTACTGCAAACGTCATATACGTGCATAACTGATGGAAATAAGGCATTTGTAACAGGCTCTATAGTCTCCCCGCTTGCGCACACCTTCGGTACAGGTAGGGAGCCGGTATTGCTGTTCAGGACGTGCTGACTGGCGCATGTGTGAGCTGCCGTTTGCCTATTGAGCGAGATGTACTTACTCGCAAGTGTACTTAAACCGGGGTATGCCTGTACAGTCTATCACACACTCTGGAAGAATGACCAACCCTGTTGTTGATTGTAAAACTGTCTAGTGACCGTTTTTTTTAAATGAGAGCAGAACCATTAGTCATCTGGACATACATACATACTCTAGCCCCCTCTATCAACAAAAAGACCCTTTTAGTCCAGAATTCCATACCGATGGGCAACCTAAAAATGAAAAAGAACCACAAAATAAAATACATAAAAAAAAAAAAACCCTTTGCTAATAAACTAATTTTCACGCACACTGTACATCTGAGAGGTTTCACCGCTGTGTGAATCATGTGGTGTCTGGAGAGGGCATTCTTCTTCTTTTTTTTATAAATATTTTTATTGGAAATTCTGCAGACTTGTACGTACAGTATATTTTTAACATGCATAATGTGGCAGATTCTTATACAGGTATCTCTTTATGTTCCATACAATATTTGTTTTGCATTATTTCCTTTTTATTTTTACTATAGTAACACTTGAACCTTCAACTCAACTTGTAAACATTTACTTGTACTATGTCAATCCGTTATATCATTTTACCTTCAACTTATTCCCTCTTGATAGTATTCCCCAGCTTTTGCTCCGTCTGTTTTGAACCTCTGACAGACTAACCAAGTAATTTTATATAAGGGCTCTTCCCTCCTTCAGTATGTTTGTACACTTTTCGCCACTCCTGTTCGACCCATACACTGATATCCAGAGGTATTTTTTTCACTAGTCTTATGGTATCGTCCATAGTCCTATTGGGTACTTTTCTAACCCCCCCCCCCCCCCTCCCCGATCTGTTTTTTTTTTTTTTATTGATGGTGTAGTGTTCAGAATCTTATTGGGGGATTCCTGGTTAGTGTGCGTGTAGCGTACCATGTTGTGTGTTTAAAGTTTTCTTTGATTTTTGTCTTTGTCTCGTCTGACTGTGCGGCAATGAAGCTTTCCCAGATTTGGAAGAATCGTTCCACTTTTTTTTCTTTGTCCGTCGTGGCTTCTACCCAGTCTAATTTGAATATACTAAACATTTTTTCCCTCCACAGCTGCAGAGATGGGGGAGTGTTATGTATCCATTGTTGCAAGATTGTTTTCCTTGCAGCCATAGCTATAATTTGTTTCAGTTTGCTGTTATCAGTTTGTTCCCCTGCTGCCACTTCAGCGTTTAGGTTTATGATATTAAAAATCGCATATTCGGGATCTATATGGATTATTGTATTCAGGGAATCTTTGCAGTACTCGTCTATTCGTGACCAGAACTCTTGGACCACTGGGCAGCTCCAAAGGCAGTGCATAAGATCTGCCTGTGGAGCTGCACACTTTGTACATTTACTGTCCAGAGATAATTTTGCTTTGTATCTGAATTTGGGTGTAGTATATGTTCTATGTAAAATGTTGTAGTGCATTTCTTGGTAGTTTGTGGATGGGGTGATTTTCAACGATTTCCCAAACTGTCTCATGATAGTCTCCATATTTAGATTTGGACAGTCTGTTAACCAAGGTCCCATTCCCAGTGTGTTGCCATCAAAACGTAATGTTTTCTTCAGACACTGATAAAAATGTGATATTGAGATTTTCCCATATTTTGCCCTTTGGAAGAGAGCGTCAAGTTGATTGTCTCTATCTGCTGTTGGTAAGTTGTTTAGTGATGTCAATGCATAATGCCTGGCCTGTAGGTATGCAAAGAATTGTGTGTTAGGTAGTGCGTATTTATCTTTCAGTTCCTGGAATGAGTAAATTGTGTTTTAGTTTATGCAGGAGCTGCCCTATTCCAAGGATTCCCTTCTTTTCCCAGGCCTCAAAAGGGTAATTCGCCTTCCCTTCCTGAAACCGCAAGTTCTTAGTGAACGGTAGAAATAGCGACTTGTTCCTTTGTAAAGATAGTGTTTTCCTGGCTCTATACCATGCTTTTTATGTGCTGAATAGTAATGGGTTGTCTTTTATGGCCCTTGGGACCTCGTGAGAAGGCATATGTAACAAATATGGGAGAGGGCATTCTTACCAATGAATTGCTTCTCACACTCACACAGAGGAGACATTATTCACGTGTTCAATCATCTGGTGTTTGAGGAGATAGTCCTTCCGTGAAAAGGTTTCCCCGCACTCCGTACATCTGAAAGGTTTTTCTCCTGTATGAATCCTCTGGTGCATGGAGAGGCTGCTCTTATCACTGAATTCTTTATCACACTCTGTACATGTGTAAGGTTTCTTCCCTGTATGAATAATCTGGTGTCTGAGGAGGTTGCTCTCAACACTGAATTGTTTTTCACACTCTGTACACGTGTAAGGTTTCTCCCCTGAGTGAATCCTCTGGTGTGTGACGAGACTGTCCTTCTGTGAAAAGCTTTTCCCACACTCTGAACATGTGTAAGGTTTCTCCCCTGTGTGAATCCTCTGGTGTCTGAGTAGATGGTCCTTCTTTGAAAACCTTTTTGTACACTCTGTACATGTGTAAGGTTTCACCCCTGTATGAATCATCTGGTGTGTGAGGAGGCTTTTCTCATCACGGAATTGTTTCTCACACTCTGTACATGTGTAAGGTTTCACCCCTGTATGAATCATCTGGTGTGTGAGGAGACTTTTCTCATCACGGAATTGTTTCTCACACTCTGTACATGTGTAAGGTTTCCCCCCTGTGTGAATCCTCTGGTGTGTGACGAGATGGCCCTTCTGTAAAAAGCTTTTCCCACACTCTGAACATGTGTAAGGTTTCTCCCCTGTGTGAATCCTCTGGTGTCTGAGTAGATGGTCCTTCTTTGAAAACCTTTTTGTACACTCTGTACATGTGTAAGGTTTCACCCCTGTATGAATCATCTGGTGTGTGAGGAGGCTTTTCTCATCACGGAATTGTTTCTCACACTCTGTACATGTGTAAGGTTTCACCCCTGTATGAATCATCTGGTGTGTGAGGAGGCTTTTCTCATCACGGAATTGTTTCTCACACTCTGTACATGTGTAAGGTTTCACCCCTGTATGAATCATCTGGTGTGTGAGGAGGCTTTTCTTATCACGGAATTGTTTCTCACACTCTGTACATGTGTAAGGTTTCTCCCCTGTATGAATCATCTGGTGTCTGAGGAGGCCATTCTCATCACTGAATTGTTTCTCACACTCTGTACATGTGTACAGTTTCTCCCCTGTGTGAATCCTCTGGTGTCTGAGGAGGCTGCTCTTATCACTGAATTGTTTCTCACAATCTGTACATGTGTAAGGTTTCTCCCCTGTGTGAATCCTCTGGTGTGTGACGAGATGGCCCTTCTGTAAAAAACTTTTCCCACACTCTGAGCATGTGTAAGGTTTCCCCCCTGTGTGAATCCTCTGGTGTGTGACGAGATGGCCCTTCTGTAAAAAGCTTTTCCCACACTCTGAACATTTGTAAGGTTTCCCCCCTGTGTGAATCCTCTGGTGTGATAGGAGTTTCCCCTTCAGTGAAAAATGTTTTCCACAGTCGTTACAGGTAAAGGGTTGCTTGCTAGTGTGGACACAAAGGTGTGTAATCAAGTAACTATTAAGTGAGAAGTTTTCCCCACACTTACACACAAAAAGCTGAGCACTGCAACTCCTTCTAGAATCTCTCCGGTATCTTTTGCTTGTCCCATACTTGGAGTCAGTCTGTGCTGTGAGTTGTACAAGGCCTGTAAATTCATCATCATGTGGCACTGGTTCCTTGCACATGCCCAAGATGTGGTAGGAATCATTGGTTTTTGGCACTTCAGGGGTGCAGGAAGTGAACGAGCTTCTGGACATATCAGCGCTCCACTTCTGCTCCTCGTTTAGGCAGTTCTCTAACAAAAGTAAACAAAAAAGACAGAACTCAAATGTTTTCAATCTGTAAAGCAAATTATGAATAAAAAATACTTTGCAGAATTTACTTGATCACTACTTAATTAACAAAATGTTCTGTTTACTCTATACCCATGGCTTTAAAATTGTGGCCGCTGGATATACAAAAAAACTAATGACGGGGGGCGTGGCCAGGAGGCTCAGCGAGCCAGCTGCAGATTGATTAGCTTCGCAGGCAACCCCCTGCAAAACTGACCCAGAACCCCTAAAACTCGGGGAAAACTTTCAAATAAAATCAACTGCAGTCCCAGGACACAGAGGGAGAGGTGTTGGAGCGACGCTGGCCACGGTTATAGGGGAAAACGGGCGAGGCGCACCCGTACGTGGGCCCCCTCTTCACCTCCCAGGAGTTCCAAGATGGCCGCCGGGACCACGTGGCTGGGATAATTACAGAACCCTGTACCCCTCGGGGTGGATGGAGGTAAGGGGGAACCCCGCACAGCAAGGCAGTGCCGAGGCACTCCACAGGGGAGCGGTGATCACCCGCCCCTCTCCCGAAAGAGACAGCGCGCCCGCACCGAGTCGGTGTCCCAAGATGGCGCCGGGCGGTGTGTGAGGTGCTGAGGACTCACAGACGTGCGGCCAGTGCGGGGGACTCCCCCTGCGGCACGGGGACCCGCGGGCCTCGAGGGGCAAGGGGAGACACATCCCAGGGGAAGGAGGCTGCCAGTCAAGGAGGCCTTGCTGGGAAGAGACTGGTGGCCATCTTGGTCCACCCTATTTGCTCTCTTCAGCAGTGTTGAAGGGAAATAGACACAGGCTGCCAATTAAGATCTGGGAGAAAGAAAAAAAAAAGGAGGGGGGGGAAAGTGCAAATAAAGATATTCCCTTCCCCCTCCCCTTCAAATAAACCCTACTCTTGAGCCCCACTACCTCCTTTTAAAGTGACCACTGAGCCCAGTGCAGGCTTGGCCCAGATGAGAAGGAAGGGACCAAATCATCAAGAAATAAAGGCTCAATTAAAAGCAAATAAAGAAATGTAAACAATGTGTGTGTGACCAGGACATTTTAAGAATGAGGGGGCTCATCTCAATTTGAAATCCTTCTGTTTTACATCACTCCAACATACCCAGCTCTACTCTCAGCAAAAATTAACGGACAAACAACAAATATGCCGCCCACAAAACAAAAAAAACCAGCGGTCCAACGCGAGGCATCCCTCTTCTTCAAAAAACAAAGTTCCAAAGACCAAGAAGCGTCCACCGCAGGCGGAGACGCAGATTCAGAACCAGACTCTGGAGAACAGACGGACGCTCCACTTACCCGCAAAGAAATGAGGGTGTTTGTACAAGAAATAAAAAGCTCTTTCCACTCCGAGATGCAGAGTTTCCGCCGCAGTGTCAGAGAGGAGATTGCGTCTAGAGGAGACCGCATTGTGGACTTGGAGGAGAGGGTGGATAACACCGCCCTTGCACAAGAGACCCAAGCACAAGAAATCGAGGAATTAAAAACCCAAGTCAAAACTATCTTCAAAAAACTGGAAGACACGGAGAACCGGTCCAGACGCAATAACCTGCGGATTAGAGGTATCCCGGAAGAAGTGGACAACACCCAATTGGACGCATATCTCACTCTGCTTTTCATGTCCCCGTTACCCGAAACATCGGATGAAAAACTTCAGTTGGACAGAGCCCATAGGCTTCCTAGACCGAAAGGCCTAGATCCAGCAAAGCCACGACACGTGATCACACGCCTACACTACATCCGTATTAAAGAAGAAATATTGAGAGCCGCTAGAACCACCCCAAAGATAGAGCAGGATAATGTTCCACTCCTCATCTTTCCGGACTTGGCTCAAATCACGCTGAATAAGCGGAGAATGTTCGCGCAGATCACCAACTCACTGCGGAACAATAAAATCCGCTATCGCGGGGGTTTCCTGTGCAAAATACTGTTCACCTATCAAGAGACGATGTACATTCTACTCTCACCAGAAGAAGGTGAGGAAAAACTACGATCATTGGGCCTACTCAAACCAGAGGATCCGGAGGCCTCTCAAAGGTCTCTTCAGTCACCTAAGGCACGACGCCAGGCATGGGTGAAAACACCAACCTCTAGGCGAGCAAAGACCCAACCCACTTGAAGATCTACAGCTGGAAACTTACTTAATACCCATTTAAGATGGCATACAAGCCAAAACGTGGTCTGGACTTAAGGCACTAAGCGAGACGTGGCCCACTCCAGTAACCCACCTAAAAACTAACCAACGGTCGCGGTACCTGGAACACATCGACCAACTCCATCAAGCCACAATGACTACGACAACCTGTAAATCAAGAAGTTGCCGAGTTTAGTTTTTAAGCTTCTAAAACGTACAAATCCCAAAATCCAGGCTATTCCCTTGCTCATTGAGAAACTGTTCTCCCAAGTTACCCACAAGTTCGAGACATTCAAAGTTTGATGATCAGTTTGAGCTAACCCGAACACTTAAAAGGGACTGATATACAATGTTTGTTTGGAACTGTTTTCTAGATAAAAGTGTATTTGCAATATAAGTCTATATGTTGCCTACAATAGAATTGGTCTCCCAAAGTTCAGCTACCAATTCTTTATTACCGGCTAAAATATTATAGGTTACGTTTTAGGTAACTTCTTCCATGTTATTTATCCCTCTCCCCCTGTAGACTATGAATGCAGAGCCTGCCAAACTATAGCTGCCAGTCAACCCTACTTAATGCTTCTAAAATTGAGAAAGGATATGTTGATGTAAACAGGTATAACGTTCAATGCCCCCCATTCTTGCTTTTTTTCCCCTGATGTGTAAGATCACACACACAACCCACCCCGTACTCATTGGGTGATTTTGTTTTCCCTTTTCGAAAGTTCGGCTCCTGGACAAAGGAGCACTGCGGCGCTGGGCCACTGCCCGCCCCCACCATGTTCACTTAACCTGCGAGTGCGAGAGACTCGCACCACGGGTCCTACTATGGCTGGTCCCCCCAAACAATGTTTGGAAGCCGAGGTCCTCGGTTTACCCCTCCCTCCCCCTCTACCCTTCCCCTCCAAGTTTTGTAAGCATTTACCACTTTTTTGGAATAATATGTATATCTCTCGTTGTATATGTTCTCATATCAGATCGTTTCCAAAGACGGATGTACCGACGCTTCAACTATATGTAAGTTATCACTCTGTTCATTTGTATTACAGAACCCTGAACCACCACCATGCCGATTAATATAATATCCCAAAACACCAAGGGCTTAAACACCCCCCGAAAGAGACGTATTGCCCTCTCGGAAGCCAAAAGACTGTCAGGAGATATAATCTTGCTACAAGAAACTCATTTGAAAAAAGAGGATCAGTCACTGCTGTTCAGCAATGACTACCCCCTAGTCTACCACTCATCAGCTCCCACGAAAAAAAATGGCGTAGCTACACTTTTCCATAAAACCTAAACTTCAATAAAATTAAAGTAGATAAAATTAAAAGTGATCTCGCTGGGAGAATTCTAATTATCACAGGGTCACTGGACTCCACTGATATAACAATAGTCAACCCTTATGCCCCTAATGAAAAATCAAGAATCCTTTTTCCAGGAACTAACAAATGTAATTCTCTCTGTCCATAAAGGCCTTCTAATATTAGCAGGAGATCTAAATGCAATTATGGACCCAAATCTAGATAAATCTCTCAGTCCCCCCCGTCCCCCCCAGCCACAAAAAATAGTTCCCTCTACTCGGGGACTTGTATCTATGACCAAAGATCTATTGTTGGTAGACTCCTGGAGATTAGTTAATAGCAATGTAAAGGATTTCTCCTTTTTCTCTCACCCCCATAACAACATTCTCGAATTGACTATATCCTAATAGACCAACAAATTAGTGATAATATTTCCTCAGCAGTAATTGCCCCCTCTGCTTGGTCAGACCATTCTACGCTCATAACCAAATTAGCCGGCCTCACCCCCAAAAATAAAACAAGGTCGTGGTCCTTGAACGAATCCCTACTACTGAACCCACAAAATTTCCAACTAATAGAAAAAGAACTTGCCCAATACTTTGAAATAAACAACACCCCAGAGGTTTCCTCTTTTACCCTCTGGGAGGCCCACAAATCAGTGATAAGAGGCAAACTGATTGCCCTGGCTTCTCAGAAAAAAAAAGAAAAAACAAAACAAATTGAAACACTAACACAAAAACTATCAGAATTAGAACTTATTCACAAGTCAAACCCCTCCCGGAAAAATTACAGGCAAATAATCTCAGTGAGGGGCGAACTAAAACTTTTGTTAGTGTCAAACGCAGAAAGAGCTATAAGATGGACTCAACAGAAATACTATGAAAAAAGTAACAAAGCAGATAGAATGCTGGCACGCAAGTTAAAGCAAAAACAAGCTAAGGCTAAAATTCATAACATCCACACTAAAAATGGCTCAGTATCCCACAACCCCAAAATTATAAGTGATGCATTTAGGGACTACTACATATCCCTTTACAATCTACCAGGCCCAGTGGGAGACTCGGCTAAAGAGAAAAGAGCAATAAAGATCCAGAATTACCTAGCAAAATGCCGACTCCCCACGCTAGACCCAAATGACATCACAAACCTTGAAAAAATTATAGAGCCCCTGGAAATTATGGAAGCAATAAAATCCCTGAAAATTGGGAAGGCCCCTGGTCCAGATGGATTTTCTAATCTTTACTACAAGAAATATTCCACAACTCTCCTCCCATTTCTTACCAAAGTATTGAATGAAATGCAACTAGGCCTTCCCCCTCCTAGAGATATGCTCCAAGCTACCATAGTGGTAATCCCTAAAGAGGGGAAAGATCCTCTGTTGTGTTCTAGCTACAGACCTATTTCGCTGTTAAATACAGACCTAAAACTATACGCAAAGATCCTGGCCAACCGATTAAATAGTATCCTCCCTAAATTGGTTCATCCGGACCAGGTGGGGTTTGTCCTGGGCAGACAAGCCCTTGACAACACAAGGAGGACAGTGAATCTAATACACGTAGCAAACCTTACAAAGTGCCCATCTCTATTACTCTCTATAGACGCAGAAAAAGCGTTCGATCGATTAGATTGGCAGTTTGTCAGCTACGCTTTCGCAGATGGGATTCACAGCCAAAATTTTAAATAGTATAAACACTCTATACTCCACACCAACGGCCACTGTGAGCACAAACAGCTCTTTGTCTGACCCCTTCCCAATATTAAATGGAACTAGGCAGGGGTGTCCGCTCTCACCTTTGCTGTTTGCCTTAGCCGTAGAGCCATTAGCATGCCAGATAAGGATGAACCCCAATATTGCGGGTATTTCTGTTGGTCAGGAAGAATTCAAAATAGCTCTTTTTGCGGACAAAATACTATTGACTCTTTCAAAACCTCTCACATCCCTCCCTAACCTTTTTCAGGTTCTATCAGAATTCGGCTCACTTTCAGGTTATAAAATGAATCATTCCAAATCCATGGCCCTCAGTTTAAATCTCCCCAAAGAATTAGTAAAATTACTACAACTAAATTTTGACTTCAAATGGAACGCGAACCATATTAAATATCTAGGGGTTCAACTAACAAAAAATTACTCAATTTTATACAATGCAAATTTTAAACCCTTCTTTGACCAGATAGTCAAGGACTTAGCCACTTGGAACCCATATATATATATTTGGGAGAATAACTACTATTAAAATGAATATTTTACCTAGACTCCTATCTCTTTCAAACTCTCCCGATTAAAATATGTCAGAAAGATTTCAATAATATTCAGAAGAAAATGTTGAAGTTTTGTCTGGCAAAACAGGCGTCCTAGAGTTCGCAAAGATATTCTTTATAAGTCCAAATCAGAAGGAGGCTTAGCTTTTCCAAATTTACAAAACTACTATAGAGCAGTTCAATTAGGGCAACTTGTAAGCTGGCATTCAAACCCAACCGAAAGGAGGTGGGTTGAGAGAGGATTTGATTTGCTTCCCATGCAGAATAAAAAATCTTCTCTGGCTCAACACAAAGTCTAGACCACCCGAGAGTTTCAAGAACCCGGTGATATCCTTTGCCTGTAATATCTGAGACTCCCTCAAATCCAAGTTTCAATTAACCGGTACCCCTTCCCTCATGCAACCCCTATTCTCGGACCTTCTCTTCCTTTTTACACAGAAAACCCACTCTCCCATACCTGGGTTCAAAAAAGACTCACGAGAGTCAAAGATATTCTCGTTCAAGGGAAAGTCCCCCCATTCGCTTCTCTGCAAACGAATCATGATATCCCCTCTTCCGATTTTTTTCAGATTTCTCCAGGTTAGACATTATATCCAATCAGCCTATAAATCAAGCCAACCACATGCTTTAACTCTGTTTGAGGATTGGTGTTTACACCAGCCCCACACAAAGTGCATTATCTCCAGAATATATCAAAGTCTATCCTCTATCAAGAGCAATCAAACCCCCGATAAAAAAAAAATTCATTGCGCGTTGTAATAAAAGAGAATATTTACAAGTTAATATATAGATGGTACATGACTCCTGCCAGACTGCACTCTTTTCTCCCAGGGGTCTCCCCACTATGCTGGCGTGGTTGTGGCGAAGTGGGGAATATTCTGCATATATTCTGGTCATGTCCCAAAATTCAACAAACATGGACGGAAGTGTTCACCTTAATACACAAGATCCTAGAAATCACTGTCCCACATGACCCAGTATATATATATTGTTAGACAAGCCAATAGCCAATATTCCCCGAAAAAAAGCTAGCGTACTAGCCCAAATGTTAAATGCTACACGGTGTACAATTGCCAAAAATTGGAAACAACCTGCCCCCCCATCCTTAAACCAAATAAACAATAAAATCTGGCATATAGTTTATATGGAAAAACTCTCAGCCTATCTGAACGGTTCTACCTCGCGATTTTCTGAGATTTGGGCCCCCTGGTTTCACCATGCAGGTCTATCCCCATATATAAATTAGAATATTCGGAACAGAGTGATACATGTGGTAACTAAATTGTTGTGTACAATGCTATATTTTTACAAATGCTTCCCCTCCCCCACCTTCCCCTCCCCCCCCCCTTTTTTTTATCTGTTATATGTTTTGTTAATTCTTATTTTGTATGAAAAAATGCTTAATAAAAATTCAATTAATAATAAAAAATAAAAAAATGATTTAGGTGGCGGACCTCAAAAACCCGCAATACAGTATCTTCCTGGCAGCTAACACAGTGAATTAATTTTAATACATATTCTGTACTATTTATCTATTCATTACTCTAATGATTATATATGTGTACCTTCACAGCCTCCAAATCAGAATTATCATTGAAATTTTCTATGAGATGTAAAGTTAAGGAAATCCTGGTCTGTCTTACTAGTGAGTTAATGATATTAACCCAACCAGATAGAAATATATAGTGTAAAGATAGGTGAGAGAAGTATACATAGACACCTAAACTCGCCTCAATTGCTCCATTTTATGTCTTACATACCGTAGTGGATAAGGTTGAAAAAAGACATGTTCAACCTATGCTAAATTTAGACAACAGATACTTTATCCTATATTTATATCTTAATATATAAAATCGAATGGTTGGTACTAGCTGCGGTGAATCTGATTTGGTCCTCAGCCTCTGGCCAATCAGATTGGTGGGTCTGACGTCATCCAACTGCCACTCTCTTCCCCCTCGGCCACACACACACACACACACACACACACACACACACACACACACACACACACACACACACACACACACACACACACACACACACACACCTCTCTCTGTCCTCTCCCCCCCCCATATCACACTCACCTCCCTCCCCGGCGCTCCACTCACCTCCCTCCACTCACCTCCCCCCGTCCCCGGCGCTCCACTCACCTCCCCGGCGCTCCACTCGCCTCCCCGGCGCTCCACACACCTCCCCGGCGCTCCACTCGCCTCCCCGGCGCTCCACTCGCCTCCCCACCTCACCCGGCGCTCCACTCACCTCACCCGGCACTCCACTCACCTCCCCGGCGCTCCACTCACCTCCCCGGCGCTCCACTCTCCTCCCCGGCGCTCCACTCTCCTCCCCGCCTCCCCGGCGCTCCACTCTCCTCCCCGGCGCTCCACTCACCTCCCCGGCGCTCCACTCACCTCCCCGGTGCTCCACTCACCTCCCCGGCGCGGGGACAGGCAGTGGGCAGGCACTCTGCAGCTGCCATGCGGTGTCTAAGATGGCGGCGCCCGGAAGGACCCCCTTCCTCCCTCGCGGAGTAACTAAGATGTCGGCGCCCGGAAGGAGAGGTGTGTGTGTGACACTGTGTGTGTGACACTGTGTGTGTGTGTGTGTGTGACACTGTGTGTGTGTGGGGGGGACGACGACGACGACACTGTGTGTGGGTGGGGGGGACACTGTGTGTGTGTGTGGGGGGGGACACTGTGTGTGTGTGGGGGACACTGTGTGTGTGCGTGTATCAGACACTGTAGGGTGGTGACCGGAGCTACGCATAGGGAGGGGGGGGGGGCAGGAGCGGAGAAACATACAGGGGGCGTGGAGAGGAGAGACCCGGAAATTTTAAGCAACCCATCCCCCCTCCTGTCCACTGTCCCCCCTCCTGTCCACTGCCCCCCCCTCCTGTCCACTGCCCCCCCTCCTGTCCACTGTCCCCCCCTCCCGTCCACTGTCCCGTCCACGTCCCGTCCCCCTCCTGTCCGCTGTCCCGTCCCCCTCCTCCTGTCCGCTGTCCCGTCCCCCTCCTCCTGTCCGCTGTCCCGTCCCCCTCCTCCTTTCCGCTGTCCCGTCCCCCTTCTCCTGTCCGCTGTCCCGTCCCCCTCCTCCTGTCCGCTGTCCCGTCCCCCTCCTCCTGTCCGCTGTCCCGTCCCCCTCCTCCTGTCCGCTGTCCCGTCCCCCTCCTCCTGTCCGCTGTGCCGTCCCCCTCCTCCTGTCCGCTGTGCCGTCCCCCTCCTCCTGTCCGCTGTCCCGTCCCCCTCCTCCTGTCCGCTGTCCCGTCCCCATCTCCTGTTCGCTGTCCCGTCCCCCTCCTCCTGTCCGCTGTCCCGTCCCCCTCCTCCTGTCCGCTGTCCCGTCCCCCTCCTCCTGTCCGCTGTGCCGTCCCTCCCCTCCTCCTGTCCGCTGTCCCGTCCCTCCCCCTGTCCGCTGTCCCGTCCCTCCCCTCCTCCTGTCCTCTGTCCCGTCCCCCTCCTCCTGTCCGCTGTCCCGTCCCCCTCCTCCTGTCCGCTGTCCCGTCCCCCTCCTCCTGTCCGCTGTCCCGTCCGTCCCCTCCTGTCCGCTGTCCCGTCCGTCCCCTCCTGTCTGCTGTCCCGTCCGTCCCCTCCTGTCCGCTGTCCCGTCCCCTCCTGTCCGCTGTCCCCCATTCCCTCCTGTCCGCTGTCCCCCCCTGTCCGCTGTCCCCTCCTGTCCGCTGTCCCCCCCTGTCCACTGTCCCCCCATCCCCTCCTTATCCACTGTCCCCCGTCCCCTCCTGTCCACTGTCCCCCCTCCTGTCCACTGTCCCCCCTCCAGTCCACTGTCCCCCCGTCCCCTCCTGTCCACTGTCCCCCCTCCTGTCCACTGTCCCGTCCCCTCCTGTCCACTGTCCCCTCCTGTCCACTGTCCCCCGTCCCCTCCTGTCCACTGTCCCCGTCCCCTCCTGTCCACTGTCCCCCCGTCCCCTCCTGTCCACTGTCCCCCCTCCTGTCCACTGTCCCCTCCTGTCCACTGTCCCCACGTCCCCTCCTGTCCACTGTCCCGTCCCCGCCTGTCCACTGTCCCCTCCTGTCCACTGTCCCGTCCACTGTCCCGTCCCCTCCTGTCCATTGTCCCCCTGTCCCCTCCTGTCCACTGTCCCCTCCTGTCCACTGTCCCCCGTCCCCTCCTGTCCACTGTTCCCCGTCCCCTCCTGTCCACTGTCCCCTCCTGTCCACTGTCCCCCGTTCCCTCCTGTCCACTGCCCCCCCTCCTGTCCACTGTCCCCCTCCTGTCCACTGTCCCGCCCCCCCCTCCTGTCCACTGTCCCATCCCCTCCTGTCCACTGTCCCGTCCACTGTCCCCTCCTGTCCACTGTCCCCCGTCCCCTCCTGTCCACTGTCCCCCGTCCCCTCCTGTCCACTGTCCCCCGTCCCCTCCTGTCCACTGTCCCCCGTCCCCTCCTGTCCACTGTCCCCCATCCCCTCCTGTCCACTGTCCCCCTCCTGTCCACTGTCCCCCTCCTGTCCACTGTCCCCCTCCTGTCCACTGTCCCCACGTCCCCTCCTGTCCACTGTCCCCTCCTGTCCACTGTCCCGTCCCCTCCTGTCCACTGTCCCCCGTCCCCTCCTGTCCACTGTCCCCCGTCCCCTCCTGTCCACTGTCCCCGTCCCCTCCTGTCCACTGTCCCCCGTCCCCTCCTGTCCACTGTCCCCCGTCCCCTCCTGTCCACTGTCCCCCGTCCCCTCCTCTTCACTGTCCCCATCCCCTCCTGTCCACTGTGTCCCGTCCCCCTCCTGTCCACTGTGTCCCGTCCCCCTCCTGTCCACTGTGTCCAGTCCCCCTCCTGTCCACTGTGTCCGTCCCCCTCCTGTCCACTGTCCCCTCCTGTCCACTGTCCCGTCCCCTCCTGTCCACTGTCCCGTCCCCTCCTGTCCACTGTCCCGTCCTCTCCTGTCCACTGTCCCGTCCTCTCCTGTCCACTGTCCCCTCCTGTCCACTGTCCCCGTCCCCTCCTGTCCACTGTCCCCCGTCCCCTCCTGTCCACTGTCCCCCGTCCCCTCCTGTCCACTGTCCCCCGTCCCCTCCTGTCCACTGTCCCCCGTCCCCTCCTGTCCACTGTCCCCCGTCCCCTCCTGTCCACTGTCCCCGTCCCCTCCTGTCCACTGTCCCCGTCCCCTCCTGTCCACTGTCCCCTCCTCTTCACTGTCCCCGTCCCCTCCTGTCCACTGTGTCCCGTCCCCCTCCTGTCCACTGTGTCCCGTCCCCCTCCTGTCCACTGTGTCCCGTCCCCCTCCTGTCCACTGTGTCCGTCCCCCTCCTGTCCACTGTGTCCGTCCCCCTCCCGTCCACTGTGTCCGTCCCCCTCCCGTCCACTGTGTTCCCCCTTTTCCCCCCCTCTCCCCTCCCCTCCCCTTTCCTAGCGGGAAATGTAACTCACGGGCAACGCCGGGTCTCTCAGCTAGTTTACCATATATATTTATCCAGTGGAAGGCAAACAAAAATCCCAAGTGAAATATCATATATCAGTCCTTTGTACTGCCCTTGGGATGAATAGTTCATTTGAAAGCCCCTTGTATTATCACCAAATATATTTGTATATAGTTATCATATCCCCTCTTAGATGGCTCTTTTCTAATGTAAATAAATCTAATTTAGCTAGCCTCTTCTCATGTCAGATTATCCATCTCCTTTATTAATTTGGTGGATCTTCTCTGCACTTTTTCTAGTTTCATAATGTCCTTTTTATAAGAGTGGTGCACAAAACGGTACTCCATATTCAAGGTGTGATCTTACTAATGCTATATAGAGGGGCACAATTATGCTTACTACCCTTCCATCAATTCCCTGTTTACAGCTAGAGAAGATCCTGTTTGCCTTTTGCAGCTACAAATACGATAAACCATCAAAAAGTATAACAAGAGTATGGAGAATGTGAAGGAGAAGAGGTTGATCCACAGTATCAAATGCTGCTGAGAGGTTGAGTAATATGAGCACTGTCTTTGGCAGCATGGTGGTCATTAGTTATTGTAGTGAGGGCTGTTTCAGTGAAGTGAGCAGTGTGGAAGCCAGATGGTAGAGGGTCTAGGAGAAAATTGGTGGTGAGAAAATGGAGCAAGCGAGCGAATACAAGACGTTCAAGGAGTTTAGAGGCAAAAGGCAGGAGGGCTACAGGACAATAGTTAGAAAGACAGGTATGGTCACGTTTGCTCTTTTTGAGTAATGGTATAACTGTTGCATGTTTGAAGGAGGAGGGAAAGGTACCAGAGTAGAGGGAGGAATTAAAAATGTGTGTTAGTGTAGGGATTATAGTAGGAGCAAGAGGTATTAGGAGATGGGATGGTATGGGGTCAAGTGGGAAAGTAGTAGAGGGAGAAGAAGAGATCAACAATGATACATCCTCCTCTTTGAAAGCGGGAAAAATCATGGAAGGCAGGAGGAGAGTTAGGAAGAGGTGTAGGATGGGAGGAGGGTACAGAGGGGATGTCCTGATGTATGGATTCCACCTTTTCCTTGAAATAGTTAGCAAAGTCCTGAAGTGAGATTGAGGAAGAAAAAACAGGCAGCAGAGGATGGTCTGAGTAGGGAGTCGGCATGGGCTAGACTTGTGCATGTTGATTAGTGAAGAAAAGTAGGTTTGTTTAGCCTGGGAGAGGGCACAGTTGAAACATACATTTGTAGTGGAGAAAGTCTTCGAGAGTGTGAGATTTCCTCCAGAGGCGATCAGAGTGCAGGAATTTAGCCATGGTCTGGGGTTAGAAGGGTGAGAACGGCAGAGAGAAAGCGTGGCATGTAGATCAAGAGAGGAGGATAGGGCAAAGTTGTAGTTCCTAACCAGGTTGTCAGGGTCTGGACCAGAGCTAAGAGCAGAGGGAGGAGTGCAAAGTGGAATGAAAAGCTGATAGGTTAATAGAGTGCAGGTCACTGCAGAAACGAGGGGTAGATGAAGGTGGAAAAGTGAGAGAGAAAATGAGAGGAGATGATGGTCAGAGATAGGAAAGAGGGAAATGGAGAAATCAGAGAGGGAAATGTTTTTAGTGAAAACCAGGTCTAGGTAGTTGCTATCCTTCTGGGTGCTGGCTGCAGTCCACTGTTGAATGCCAAAAGAAGAGGTTAGAGAGAGAAAGCGGGAAGCCCAAGGGAGAGAGGGGTCATCAATTTGGCAGTTGAAGTCCCCAAAGAGAAGAACAGGGGAGTCTGAGGAGAAAAAGGAGAGCTAGGATACAAAGTGAGAGAGAAAGACAGAAGGGGGGTGAGTAGAGGTAGGTGGGCAATAGATGACCACCACGTGGACAGGAAGATGAGAAATTGCAAGAAGAAGGGATAACGCTCAGTGATGATCAGATATATGGGTTTACGGAGGTAGTCCTAAAAACTAAACTGGGGAATAACCACCTATTTCTTTTGGGGGTTGACCTAGCAATACCATCTGTGATATTTCCAGGAGGTGATAGTCTTCTCCCCCAATTTGTACAGTGGGGAGGCAATACTCTTCATGATCAAAACTAGTGATAATGCAGATGGGATTACCAAAATCTTAATATATAAAATCGAATGGTTGGTACTAGCTGCGGTGAATCTGATTGGTCCTCAGCCTCTGGCCAATCAGATTGTGGGTCTGATGTCACCCAACTGCCACTGTCTTCTCCCTTGGCAACACACACACACACCTCCCTGGCGATCCAACTCACCTCCCTCACTCCCCGGCGCAACACACACACACACACCTCCCTGGCGATCCAACTCACCTCCCTCACTCCCCGGCGGCGCTCCACTCACATCACCTCCCTGGCGGGGGAACAGGCAGGCTGCAGCTCCCACGCGGCGCCAAGTGCCTAAGATGGCGGCGACCGGAAGTAGAGGTAAGGTGTGTGTGTGTGTGTGTCACTGCCGGGGAATTGCGCTGTCACCGGGGGGTGGGGGGGGCGGGGCAGGTGATGTGTCCCCCTTCTGCCCCATCACGGTGGCTGCCTCCCTGCCACTGGGCGCCGCCACTGCTCCCTTCATCTCACAGACCTCAGGGGGCGCCACAGCCGCACCACCCTCTCCCGCCTCCTTACCGCCTGAAACACACCTCGGCGCGCACTTCAGCCTCGCCGTGCCCTTAACATGCCGGCAGGGGGAGCAGAGCAGTGGAGGCCGCAGCGGGGCTGACTGTCCTCACTTCCCACCCCCCCGTGCCTCTCCCCCGTGCCTCCCACCCCCCCCCCGTGCCTCCCACACCCCCCGTGCCTCCCACACCCCTCCGTATCTCCCCCCCACCCCACGTGCCAATACCGCCCCCCCCCAGTCACGCACCCACCCACTCACTCATCACCCACCCAGTCACTAACGCACTCAACCACCCACCCAGTCACTAACTCACCCACCCAGTCACTAACTCACCCACCCACTCACCCACCCAGTCACTAACTCACCCACCCACCCAGTCACTAACTCACCCACTCACCCACCCACCCAGTCACTAACTCACCCAGTCACTCACAACTCACCCACCCATTCACTCACTCACCCACCCAGTCACTAACTCACCCACCCAGTAACTAACTCACTCAACCACCCAGTCACTAACTCACCCACCCACTAACTCACCCACTAACTCACCCACCCATCCAGTCACTAACTCACCCAGTCACTAACTCACCCTGTCACTCTCACCACCCACCCACCCACCCCATCACTAAATCACCCACCCAGTCACTAACTCACCCAGCCACCCAGTCACTAACTCACCCACCCACCCAGTCACTAACTCACCCACCCACCCAGTCACTAACTAACCCACCCAGTCACTAACTCACCCACCCAGTCACTAACTCACCCACCCAGTCACTAACTCACCCACCCAGTCACTAACTCACCCACCCAGTCACTAACTCACCCACCCAGTCACTAACTCACCCACCCAGTAACTAACTCACTCAACCACCCAGTCACTAACTCACCCACCCAGTCACTAACTTACCCAGTCACTAACCCACCCACCCAGTCACTAACTCACCCTGTCACTCTCACCACCCACCCACCCCATCACTAACTCACCCACCCAGTCACTAACTCACCCACCCACCCAGTCACTAACTCACCCACCCACCCAGTTACTAACTCACCTACCCACCCACTAACTCACCCACTCACCAAGTCACTAACTCACCCAGTCACTAACTCACCCAGTCACTAACTCACCCAGTCACTAACTCACCCACCCAGTCACTAACTCACCCACCCAGTCACTAACTCACCCACCCAGTCACTAACTCACCCACCCAGTCACTAACTCACCCACCCAGTCACTAACTCACCCACCCAGTCACTAACTCACCCACCCAGTCACTAACTCACCCACCCAGTCACTAACTCACTCCCCCACCCACCCACCCAGTCACTAACTCACTCACCAACCCAGTCACTAACTCACCTCACCCACCCACCCAGTCACTAACTCACTCATCCACCCACTCACTCACCCACCCACCCAGACACTAACCCACCCACCCAGTCACTAACCCACCCAGTCACTAACCCACCCAGTCACTAACTCACTCACCCACCCACCCAGTCACTAACTCACTCAACCACCCACCCAGTCACTAACTCACTCAACCACCCACGTAGTCACTAACTCACTCAACCACCCACCCAGTCACTAACTCACCCACCCACCCAGTCACTAACTCACCCACCCACCCAGTCACTAACTCACCCACCCACCCAGTCACTAACTCACCCACCCACCCAGTCACTAACTCACCCAGTCACTAACTCACTCACCCACCCAGTCACTAACTCACTCACCCACCCAGTCACTAACTCACCCACCCATCCAGTCACTAACTCACCCAGTCACTAACCCACTCACCCAGTCACTCACTCACCCACTAACTCAGGTTAGTGCAGCTGCCACGCGGCGCCCAAGATGCTGGTGCCCGGAAGGACCCCCTTCCTCCCTCGCGGCGCCAAGTGCCTAAGATGGTGGCGCCCGGAAGTAGAGGTAAGGTGTGTGTGTGTGTCACTGCCGGGGAATTGTGCAGTCCCCGGGGAGGGGGGGTCACTAACTCACTCAACCACCCACCCAGTCACTAACTCACTCAACCACCCACCCAGTCACTAACTCAACCACCCACCCAGTCACTAACTCACCCACCCAGTCACTAACTCACCCACCCACCCAGTCACTAACTCACCCACCCACTCACCCAGTCACTCACAACTCACCCACTCATTCACTCACCCACCCAGTCACTAACTCACCCACCCAGTAACTAACTCACTCAACCACCCAGTCACTAACTCACCCACCCACCCAGTCACTAACTCACCCACCCAGTAACTAACTCACTCAACCACCCAGTCACTAACTCACCCACCCACCCAGTCACTAACTCACCCTGTCACTCTCCCCACCCACGCACCCCATCACTAAATCACCCACCCAGTCACTAACTCACTCACCCACCCAGTCACTAACTCACCCACCCAGTCACTAACTCACCCACTCACCAAGTCACTAACTCACCCACCCAGTCAATAACTCACCCACCCAGTCACTAACTTACCTAGTCACTAACTCACCCACCCAGTCACTAACTCACCCACCCAGTCACTAACTGGCCCACGCAGTCACTAACTCACCCACCCAGTCACTCAACCACCCACCCAGTCACTAACTCACTCAACCACCCACGTAGTCACTAACTCACTCAACCACCCACCCAGTCACTAACTCACCCACCCACCCAGTCACTAACTCACCCACCCACCCAGTCACTAACTCACCCACCCAGTCACTAACTCACCCACCCACCCAGTCACTAACTCACCCACCCACCCAGTCACTAACTCACCCAGTCACTAACTCACACACCCAGTCACTAACTCATCCACCCAGTCACTAACTCACCCACCCAGTCACTAACTCACACACCCAGTCACTAACTCACACACCCAGTCACTAACTCACCCACCCAGTCACTAACTCAGTCACTAACTCACTCCCCCACCCACCCACCGTCACTAACTCACTCACCCACCCAGTCACTAACTCACTCACCCACCCACCCAGTCACGAACTCACTCATCCACCCACTCACTCACCCACCAATCCAGACACTAACTCACCCACCCACAAAGTCACTAACTCACCCACCCACCCAGTCACTAACCCACCCAGTCACTAACCCACCCAGTAACTAACCCACCCACCCAGTCACTAACTCACCCACCCAGTCACTAACTCACCCACCCACCCAGTCACTAACTCACTCACCCACCCAGTCACTAACTCACTCACCCACCCAGTCACTAACGCACTCACCCACCCAGTCACTAACTCACTCACCCACCCAGTCACTAACTCACTCACCCACCCAGTCACTAACTCACTCACCCACCCAGTCACTAACTCACTCACCCATCCAGTCACTAACTCACTCACCTACCCAGTCACTCACTCACTCACTCACCCACCCACCCAGTCACTAACTCACTCACACACCCACCCAGTCACTAACTCACTCACCCACCCAGTCACTAACTCACTCACCCACCCACCCAGTCACTAACTCACTCAACCACCCACACAGTCACTAACTCACTCAACCACCCACCCAGTCACTAACTCACTCCACCACCCACCCAAGTCACTAACTCACCCACCCACCCAGTCACTAACTCACTCACCCACCCAGTCACCAACTCACTCACCCACCCAGTCACTAACTCACTCACCCAGTCACTAACTCACCCACCCACCCAGTCACTAACCCACCCAGTCACTAACCCACCCAGTCACTAACTCACTCACCCACCCACCCAGTCACTAACTCACTCAACCACCCACCCAGTCACTAACTCACTCAACCACACACGTAGTCACTAACTAACTCAACCACCCACCCAGTCACTAACTCACCCACCCACCCAGTCACTAACTCACCCACCAACCCAGTCACTAACTCACCCACCCACCCAGTCACTAACTCACCCACCCACCCAGTCACTAACTCACCCACCCACCCAGTCACTAACTCACCCAGTCACTAACTCACTCACCCACCCAGTCACTAACTCACTCACCCACCCAGTCACTAACTCACCCACCCATCCAGTCACTAACTCACCCAGTCACTAACCCACTCACCCAGTCACTCACTCACCCACTAACTCAGGTTAGTGCAGCTGCCAAGATGCTGGTGCCCGGAAGGACCCCCTTCCTCCCTCGCGGCGCCAAGTGCCTAAGATGGTGGCGCCCGGAAGTAGAGGTAAGGTGTGTGTGTGTGTCACTGCCGGGGAATTGTGCAGTCCCCGGGGAGGGGGGGTCACTAACTCACTCAACCACCCACCCAGTCACTAACTCACTCAACCACCCACCCAGTCACTAACTCAACCACCCACCCAGTCACTAACTCACCCACCCAGTCACTAACTCACCCACCCACCCAGTCACTAACTCACCCACCCACTCACCCAGTCACTCACAACTCACCCACTCATTCACTCACCCACCCAGTCACTAACTCACCCACCCAGTAACTAACTCACTCAACCACCCAGTCACTAACTCACCCACCCACCCAGTCACTAACTCACCCACCCAGTAACTAACTCACTCAACCACCCAGTCACTAACTCACCCACCCACCCAGTCACTAACTCACCCTGTCACTCTCCCCACCCACGCACCCCATCACTAAATCACCCACCCAGTCACTAACTCACTCACCCACCCAGTCACTAACTCACCCACCCAGTCACTAACTCACCCACTCACCAAGTCACTAACTCACCCACCCAGTCAATAACTCACCCACTAACTCAGGTTAGTGCAGCTGCCACGCGGCGCCCAAGATGCTGGTGCCCGGAAGGACCCCCTTCCTCCCTCGCGGCGCCAAGTGCCTAAGATGGTGGCGCCCGGAAGTAGAGGTAAGGTGTGTGTGTGTGTCACTGCCGGGGAATTGTGCAGTCCCCGGGGAGGGGGGGTCACTAACTCACTCAACCACCCACCCAGTCACTAACTCACTCAACCACCCACCCAGTCACTAACTCAACCACCCACCCAGTCAATAACTCACCCACCCAGTCACTAACTCACCCACCCACCCAGTCACTAACTCACCCACCCACTCACCCAGTCACTCACAACTCACCCACTCATTCACTCACCCACCCAGTCACTAACTCACCCACCCAGTAACTAACTCACTCAACCACCCAGTCACTAACTCACCCACCCACCCAGTCACTAACTCACCCACCCAGTAACTAACTCACTCAACCACCCAGTCACTAACTCACCCACCCACCCAGTCACTAACTCACCCTGTCACTCTCCCCACCCACGCACCCCATCACTAAATCACCCACCCAGTCACTAACTCACTCACCCACCCAGTCACTAACTCACCCACCCAGTCACTAACTCACCCACTCACCAAGTCACTAACTCACCCACCCAGTCAATAACTCACCCACCCAGTCACTAACTTACCTAGTCACTAACTCACCCACCCAGTCACTAACTCACCCACCCAGTCACTAACTGGCCCACGCAGTCACTAACTCACCCACCCAGTCACTAACTCACCCACCCAGTCACTAACTCACCCACCCAGTCACTAACTCACCCACCCAGTCACTAACTCACCCACTCACCAAGTCACTAACTCACCCACCCAGTCAATAACTCACCCACCCAGTCACTAACTTACCTAGTCACTAACTCACCCACCCAGTCACTAACTCACCCACCCAGTCACTAACTGGCCCACGCAGTCACTAACTCACCCACCCAGTCACTAACTCACCCACCCAGTCACTAACTCACCCACCCAGTCACTAACTCACACACCCAGTTACTAACTCACACACCCAGTCACTAACTCACACACCCAGTCACTAACTCACCCACCCAGTCACTAACTCACCCACCCAGTCACTAACTCACACACCCAGTCACTAACTCACACACCCAGTCACTAACTCACCCACCCAGTCACTAACTCACTCCCCCACCCACCCACCGTCACTAACTCACTCACCCACCCAGTCACTAACTCACTCACCCACCCAGTCACGAACTCACTCATCCACCCACTCACTCACCCACCAATCCAGACACTAACTCACCCACCCACAAAGTCACTAACTCACCCACCCACCCAGTCACTAACCCACCCAGTCACTAACCCACCCAGTAACTAACCCACCCACCCAGTCACTAACTCACCCACCCAGTCACTAACTCACCCACCCACCCAGTCACTAACTCACTCACCCACCCAGTCACTAACTCACTCACCCACCCAGTCACTAACTCACTCACCCACCCAGTCACTAACTCACTCACCCACCCAGTCACTAACTCACTCACCCACCCAGTCACTAACTCACTCACCCATCCAGTCACTAACTCACTCACCTACCCAGTCACTCACTCACTCACCCACCCACCCAGTCACTAACTCACTCACACACCCACCCAGTCACTAACTCACTCACCCACCCACCCAGTCACTAACTCACTCAACCACCCACACAGTCACTAACTCACTCAACCACCCACCCAGTCACTAACTCACTCCACCACCCACCCAAGTCACTAACTCACCCACCCACCCAGTCACTAACTCATTCACCCACCCAGTCACCAACTCACTCACCCACCCAGTCACTAACTCACTCACCCAGTCACTAACTCACTCACCCACCCAGTCACTAACTCACCCAGTCACTAACTCACTCACCCACTAACTCACCCACCTAGTCACTAGCTGAGAGACCCCGCTCTCTAACTCACTTACCCGCCCTCACTAACTCACCCGCCCGCTCACTCACCCGCCCACTCACTAACTCACCCACCCACAGAGAGAGGGCAATGGGGAGCAGAGATAGGGGGTGAGTGGACAGAGAGGGGGAGCGGGACCATTCAATCCCGGGCAACGCCGGGTATATCAGCTAGTAATCACTAAAATCAAAAGAAGAGAACCTTTTCTCAATGTGTTTTGTATTACAAAAATAAAGGCATGATATAATATATTTATATACTTCCCTCTAATTCTTCTCACTGCTGAAAGTGGCAAGAAGGTGGCAACATGTCTAAGAAAGTGGGGAAAATACTTGCCTGCAAGTACAAGTAAATGAACGTGGCATGGCAAGTAAGGTCTCAATCGCAATATAAAACACACTAAAAAGAAATGGCCCTCATTCTCTGGAAGAACAAGGCATGGAGGAGAAGGTTAAATAAAAGCAGTCATTTAAACCTAAATCTGGTTATCTATAAAAATGCCGGACTCTCTAATGAAGCAGAATTGCAAGAACTGGAAGGCGAACTTGATAAGATGAAATGGGATATTGTTGGCATTAATGAAGCAAGTAGAAAAGATGAAAGCCTCATTGAATTAAAAAGTGTACACCTGTTATATTACAGAGGTACAGAAACTGAAAGAATCGGTGGCAGAGACTTCATTGTTAACCAGAGCTGGAGAAACAACATAGAGTACTGAATGAAAGCTCATCGGAAAGGGTAGACAGAATTGTCATTCAGTTGACAAAGAGATACAGGCTTCAATAATCCAAGTGTATGCTCCAACATTAAGTCACACATACAGTGACGTGGAAGACTTCTACCATGATATAAACCAACGTAACAAAGGAAATTGTCACCTCAAGGTCATTATGTGTGGACAGACTTGTAGAATATGAAAACTTCTAAATCCTGAATTATATACCAAATGGAATCAATAATGAAATGGACGATATCCCAACTAGGAATAAACACGATTGAAGACTGCACAGTTCTTAACAGTTTTGACACAAGGAGTAATCACAGATTGGTTCGCTGCAAATTACATCGGAATGCAAAATGGAAAGAAGATGTATTAAAAAGAAGACAAAAACAAATCAACATCAAGAATCTCAACAATAACAGAATTTGAAGTCGAGTTGAAAAATAGGCTCCATCTTGCTGGAGGTGTTCTTGGAGATTGCCGTTTTGACCAATAAAGCCTTTTTACCTTGACTTACCTGAGTGCTGTTTGTTTTGGATTCTGTCGTCTAGTTGCTACTCCGGATATTTTTTCTTTGTTTCTTGTCCATCTTGCTCAAAATGCAAGGGGTCACCAACATGGTCGGATGCACTCATAAAAATTTGTGAAACAGTTATCACCTCGGTATTCTGATATATCATAGAGTTTTCCTGCAGCTGCTATCTCCAACCAGCTTTCAATGCTACCTTGCAGCAGCCACAATACTAATTAGGGTAACGTCACCCCTACATACCGTTCAAATACAAACCCCGCAACTGGGAGGTCCACGGTAATCCCACGACCCTCAACGGCTACCTGTAGTATAGAGCTTTCTAAGTGGTTGACAACACTACTGGGAGTTGTCCCCTATCGAGGTGACCCTATAGTTGTGACCCTCGCACCACTGTTGCCTCCATATATGCATTACTCACATCACGATAAGCACAGTGGAATACCGTGCGTACCACGGTACCATTGATACTCATATGTTATAAGTACGCTTCCCTAGCTGCCTATTCGGTAATAGCCACAGAATTACGCTTACAGCAGCATACGTAACCTTTACCACCACAGTTCATTCAGTCCTTACAGAGGAGCTATGTAGCTTTAAGCCCCTACCCTTACTCCACAGCAGTTACGCAACACTATACTATGGCTACAAGATCATTTCAGTAACCAGGACTCATATCTATACACTGAGTCATTGAGCAACTATTTCAATCACCAATGCTCGAGTGGAACGAGCACACCAACATCATTTAGTACTGCTATGCCATGTTGTAAAACTAGGCTTAGTGGAGTAATAGACTATAATTCACCATTAGGGACAGAGGTGCAACACATCCACTACCTCCTCCTGGGCTCTGGTGACCATCTATCTTCTACATACTCCACAATTAGCTATATCTATACAGTTCGCCCATACATTAAGCCAGCGGTGTGCAAAGTGGGGGGCGCGCCCCCCCTGATTCGCTGCGGGCCGCAGGTTTTGCAGAGGCCCCGCACGCTTCCAGAAGGCATTTAAAGTAATGCCGGGGGATCTGCAAGGTCTCTGTAAACTTCTACTTAGCTTGGTTCCGAGCGCTCCTGGTGACGCGTCGCCATGGCAACGTGGCTTAAAACGACGCCGCGGGGTCCTGTGACGTTGCGTTGCCGTGGCAACGTGACATCAATGCAAGGATGTTAGAAACAAGGCAAGCAGGGGAAAAAAAAAAAAAAAGATTGGGCTCCCCTGCATTAAGCAACCCAATAAGAACACACTGGGGAGGCCTCCACAGTCTGTTTTTGACAATCCTGTCAAGCACACTGTAGCCAGCTATACTATCGGATACAGTGTAACATCACGGTCCCCAATAAATGAATCAGAGACTAGTGAACGAAGACTCTTTTCAGATACATTGTTATACTACTGCCGTCAAGCAGGGGAACTAAACCTCACCCAATTAAGACAAAGCAATCGCTTGTCACTATACAAACTGTTACATATGGCTACCCTATAGCATCATATAAACTGCCCGCGTTCTCATTGTCACGATTAACAATTAACTATTAACAATTTTATATTTTGGGGCTCTCGATTGAGCATACAAGTTTGGCAAAATAAACTGACATTTATTTCCTTAATAGACAAACACACGACAACCTTAGAATATCTACTATATATTTCTGAAAGTGTCCTATGTGTCCGGGTCTGTATGTGTCTCCCTGTGCCCCTCCCCGTGTACCTAGCGGCAATCTCATTGGACCTTGGGCCAGGCCAATGAGATTGCTCCCTTGGGCCGCCCGCCCCCGCACACCTCTCATTGGCCTGAGGCGGAGTGAAGGGCACACACACACACACACACACACACATCACTATACACACACACACACACACACACACACATCACTATACACACATTACTACACACATCACTATACACACACACATCACTATACACACACACACACACACATCACTATACACACACACACACACATCACACACACACACACACACACACATCACTATACACACACACACATCACTATACACACACACACATCACTATACACACACACACACACACACACACACACACACACACACACACACACACACACACACACACACACACACACACACACACACACACATCACTAAACACACATCACTAAACACACACAACCCCCCCACACACACACGGTGTTACATACATTAGCGGGGCTCACAGTGTTAGCAGCACATCTCCCGCTCTCTTCCCCACCGGTCCCGGAGGCTCCGCCTCTTCCTCCGCCTGTCCCTGTTTCCCGCGCTTTCACCCCCCCCCCTTCCACGTGGGAGCGGCCGGACGGGTGAGGGAGCTGCCGGACGGGTGAGTGAGCGGCCTTCACCTCCCCTCACCCCCCTTCACCGTCCCTCACTCAATTCCCCTCCACCCCCCCCCCCCCCCGGCGCCGCTACAGTCAGCGGGGGAGCGGTGAGCGAGCGCGCGCCAGGGACACAGCGGGGGAGCGGCCACAACACGCTGCCTCCCGCCTCAGATCCACGTGGGAGCTGCCGGACGGGTGAGGGAACGGCCGGATGGGTGAGTGAGCTGCCGGACGAGTGAGCTGCCGGACGGGTGAGTGAGCGGCCGGACGGGTGAGGGAACTGCCGGACGGGTGAGTGAGCGGCCTTCACCTCCCCTCACCCACCCCTCCCTTCCACATCCCCTCCCTTCCACATCCCCTCCACCTCCCCTCCCTTAACCACACCCCCTTAACCTCCCCTCCACCCCCCCCTTAACCTCCCCTCCTCCCCCCCCTTAACCTCCCCTCCACCCCCCCTTAAACTCCCCTCCACCCCCCCTTAACCTCCCCTCCACCCCCCCTTAACCTTCACCTCCCCTCCACCCCCCCCTTCACCTCCCCTCCACCCCCCCCCCTTCACCTCCCCTCCACCCCCCCCTCCCCTCCACCCCCCCCCCTTCACCTCACCTTCACCTACCCTCCACCCCTCCCCTTCACCTCCCCTCCACCCCCCCCCTTCACCTCCCCTCCACCCCCCCCCCTTCACCTCCCCTCCACCCCCCCCCCTTCACCTCCCCTCCACCCCCCCCTTCACCTCCCCTCCTCCACCCCCCTTCACCTCCCCTCCACCCCCGCTTCACCTCCCCTCCACCCCCGCTTCACCTCCCCTCCACCCCCACATTCACCGCCCCCTTCACCCCCACCCCCCTTCACCCCCCCCTTCACCCCCACCCCCCTTCACCCCCCCCTTCACCCCCACCCCCCTTCACCCCCACCTTCACTCCCCCCTTACAACCTACCACCTCCCCCCCCCCCTTCCCACCTTCCCACCACCTCCCCCCCTTCCCACCACCTCCCCCCCCTTCCCACCACCTCCCCCCCTTCCCACCACCTCCCCCCCCTTCCCACCACCTCCCCCCCTTCCCACCACCTCCCCCCCTTCCCACCACCTCCCCCCCTTCCCACCACCTCCCCCCCCTTCCCACCACCTCCCCCCCCTTCCCACCACCTCCCCCCCTTCCCACCACCTCCACCCCCCTCCACCCCCCCTTCATCTACCCTCCACCCCCCCTTCATCTTCCCTCACCCCCCCTTCATCTTCCCTCACCCCCCCTTCATCTACCCTCACCCCCCCTTCACCTCCCCCCAGCCCCCCCACCTCCACCCTTCCCCCCAGCCCCCCACCTACCCCCTTCACCTCCCCTCCGCCCCACCTTCACCTCCCCTCCGCCCCCCCTTCACCTCCCCTCCGCCCCCCTTTCACCTCCCCTCACCATCCCCCCCCCTCACCACCCATCCTCACCTCCCCTCCGCCCCCCTTCACCTCCTCTCAACACCCCCCACCACCCCTCCGACCTCACCTCCCCTCCTTCAATGCCTTTCGTCCGCCCTCCTGCCTCTGCCTTTCGCCCACCCGCACTTCTGCCTTTCACCTGCCCACCGCTCACACCCCTGCGCCACACAGCCGCCGCACGCACTCAACAGACACCCGCCACTCGACACACACCCGCCGCCTCTCACCCACCCCACACACTCGACACACACCTGCCGCATCCTGCCCCTACGCAACAATATCACTGACCAGCTGTCACCCGCACTCGCCACACACCCGCCGCCTCACACCTTAGCAGGACCCCGACCCACAGCCAGCACTCACTACCCATGCGCCACCCGTACTGAACACCCACATGCCGCCTCACACACGCTCACACCCTAGCAGGACACACGCCTCACATTTTCACATCACTTATGTCACCAAAATATACATTGTACTGTGGTGTGTTTACAATAAACCATTTTTATACAACATCGTATTACATTTTCTTCCATCTTTCTTTTCAACATTATTATCCAACCTTTCCAACAAATAGTCACCTATTGTTCCACCATTTATAAATAATACTACCTATTACGCAGTTACATCCCGGGCAACGCCGGGTCTCTCAGCTAGTACTTGATAAAACACTTACTGAGGGAGAGAACGGGATAAAATGTCCAGCAAGGAAACAAAGCACCGGAATATTGTCATTTAAAATGCAGTCCTGTTGCAAGGGCACAAATTGCCAACCCAATATTTCCTGGAATGATGCAAAGTTCTCTCTGGTCCGTTGGGGTTCGTTAGACAACCCCCAGCACTATGAATTCCTGAAGCAGAGTTATGTCCTTGGTTCCATTGTAATTAACTCATTGCGTTCTGGAATCGATGCTGCTCTTATCCAATTGTAGAAGCTAGTTGGAATTCAGTCACATCATACAGAAAGAAAGAAAGAAAGAAACACACCGGGGATAGCTTGGGGAGCATGTATATAGGGTCTGATACCATATCTCCAACGTACCTGCCCAGTCCCCTTCGTGGGAACCTTTTAACCCACCAATCCCCTTTTTGCCCACAGTTTGCAGAGTGGACACTACAGGGATTTCCGACTGTTACAGCGCCTGTGTCACCTGACACTCTGGCTACTTACCATATGTGTTCTCCCCTTTTTACCTGGCGTCTCCCAGGCTAGGAGTTGCCCTCAAAGTGTGAACTAGCCCAGGATATCCCATTCAACAAACATCCCAGCTAATTCACACTTTGTTGCTCTAAGGGCTTTCAACTTCAAACTTCCCCAGACCCATAGGCACGGCCTCAACAGGGGGTCTCTGAAGTTTGAGAAGAAAGTGTCCCCAGCTCATATGTGTAAAAACATTTGGTCACTGGCTGCATTACAAAGGCAAGTAGAAAAAATGTATCCTGCCTGTCCTTTTAAAATTGCAGCCCAAAATACACTTTATTAAAAATATGCTTCTCTTGGAGGCGGCAATGTTAGGCTATGGGATTCCCGCGCCAATTGACTTGCAGTTAGTCGGGTTCCTACGCCAATTGCCTGCTGCCTTTCAAGTTACGCTTCTAACCGGGACTGGATACATTGTATCTGGTAACCACTTGAGTTTGAAACCGCAATCGTTTGATTCAATTGACCTCACGGTTATGAGTTCAAGCCTCAGTAATGGATACCTATGCTTCCCAATGGATCAAAGAGACCGCGCCACGCGTCACCAAGTAACTGGCGGCTCGGCTCTCTCAGCCCCATCTTGTGCCTACAAAACGGTAATGCAAGCATAAAATCACATACAGCATTGCAGGCACTTGCAATCCTGCAAAATGGGGACAGCAACGCATAGAGAAAAATAATACATGGGTAATGCACATAAAATTAATCCCTTCATTCCCCAATGCGAATTAGGGTTAACCAGCCGAGCTTATTGCCTTTATTCATGCGCTGATTAACCCTATTTTCGCTACACACATATACAGCTAGCGGATTACATATTGTATATCATCAAACCGCAATTGTCACTGCCCGTGGGTTATGGGAATTACCCCTTTTATTTATTGTTGACATACTATTAAAAGTTATTTTAAACATTATCAGATCTCCAGACCATCTGCTTTGGGGCTTATTTCACGACAAGACTATTTTACTACAATGCGTAATACAATCATACACACATTTGTATGGATTTGAGGGCATGTAATTTCGGACCTTTCTGACCCACTGTCTCCATCTGGACAGTGGACTCTGAACGCTGTTCTACTTAATATACTCGCCTGGTTAGGAAATATGAACGTATAACTTCTATTTTTGCATGAGAAACATATCAGATTATACATAGAAAACCCTGTTTTTTATATTATTTGGTTTGTATAATCACAACATTTACAAATATCTATTTGTTATTCTTGCAAAGTGCAATCAGATTCAGGATACGCAGATTTAGCCACATCCCCTGATACTCTGCAGAATCCCCTAAAGAATGCCTTTTAGGGTACATTTAAAAACTTTACGTTTATTATAGTGTCAGGACAGCCATATCTAAAGTCCCCCCCCCCCTTACAGAACTAGATGTCCTTATCTCTAGATACCATCAGTCTTACAAACCTAAGGCCTGGTCAGGGGTTCAACAGGCAATAAAAACAATTATTGTATTTTTAAGACAATTTGTGCCATATTGATTAAAATACTTAATAATTTCTGCCATATTTATTACAACTCCCATAACTGCAAAATAACCAGATATCCCCTCCTTGTAAATTTCAGAACCATCAAAATATATACAATACTCACTTAACAAGTGCGGATCCATGCTGGTAGTGGGCAGTGCTCCTCTGTCCATGCAGGTAGTCGGCAGTGCTCCTCTATCCATGCAGGTAGTGGGCAGTGCTCCTCTATCCATGCAGGTAGTGGGCAGTGCTCCTCTGTCCATGCAGGTAGTGGGCAGTGCTGCTCTGAAGGTGCTGAGATATAACGTTCCTTGAGTTATGTGTGTTGCATACCAGCTGTGTCTGTATGAAAGAGAAGAAACGTAATTAGTAGAATCTTTTTTTCTTGGAAAAATATAAAGCATTTTGTATAAGCTTTAAACCTAAGATTATTAACACAAAACAACCCCAAAAAGAGTCAGAGAAGACAGGGACACCAAAACGCACATCTGGTCCATCCTCAAACAGAAACTAATTTCAAACACTTAATGGTTCAGGATTATGTTATAACACAACCATCTAATATACAAAACCACAGTAGAGTCAGATCAAGAGCTAATCGAATAGCAACGCCCTCTTAGTGCAACATAGTAACAAACAGTACAGTTCTATAGTGTGAACAAAAAAATCATGTGGCGGTCATCTATCGCCCACCTACCTCTACTCATCCCCCTTCAGCCTTTCTCTCTCACTTTGAATCCTGGCTCTCTTTCTCTCCTCAGACTCCCCTGTTCTTCTCTTGGGGGACTTCAATTGCCACATTGATGACCCCTCTCTCCCTTGGGCTTCCCGCTTTTTCTCTAACCTCTTCTTTTGGCCTTCAACAGTGGACTGCAGCCAGCACCCACAAGGATGGCCACTACTTAGACCTGGTTTTCACTAAAAACTCCTCTCTCTCCGATTTCTCCATTTCCCCTTTTTCTTTCTCTGACCATGACCTCATCTCATTCTCTCTATCTCGCTTCTCCCCTTCTCCGCCTCCATCTACCCCCCGTTTCTGCAGAAACCTGCGCCCTATTCACCTGACTTTGAGTCCACTTTACGTTCCTCCCTCTCCTCTCTCAGCTCTGCTAGAGACCCTGACAACCTGGTCAGGAACTACAACTCTGCCTTGTCCTCCTCTCTTGAGCTACATGCCCCGCTTTCTCTCTGCCGCCCTCGCCCTTCTAACCCTAGATCCTGGCTAAATTCCCACTCGCGCATGCTGCGTTCCTCCACTCGTTCCTCTGAACGCCTCTGGAGGAAATCTCATACTCTCGCAGACTTCCTTCACTACAAATTTATGCTATCATGTTTCAACTCTGCCCTATCGCAAGCTAAACAAGCCTACTTTTCTTCACTAATCAACATGCACAAGTCTAACCCACGCCGACTGTTCTCTGTCTTTGATACTCTACTCAAGCCACCCTCAGCTGTCTCGCCTTCCTCCATCTCCGCTCAGGACTCTGCTGACTATTTTAAGGAAAAGGTGGAATCCATACGTCAGAACATCCCCTCTGTTTCTTCCTCCCATCCTACACCTCTTCCTAACTCTCCTCTTGCCCTTCCTTGACTCTTTTTCCACTGTCTCAGAGGAGGATGTGTCGCTGTTGATCGCCTCTTCTCCCTCTACCACTTGCCCTCTTGACCCCATTCCCTCCCATCTCCTAAAACCTCTGGCTCCTACTATAATCCCTATGCTCACACACATTTTTAACTCCTCCCTCTGCTCTGGAACCTTTCCATCCTCCTTCAAACATGCAACAGTTATACCATTACTCAAAAACAGCAAGCTTGACCCTACCTGTCTTTCTAACTATCGACCTGTCTCCCTCCTGCCTTTTGCCTCTAAACTCCTTGAACGTCTTGTATTCTCTCGCTTGTTCCATTTTCTCAACACCTATTCTCTCCTAGACCCTCTACAATCTGGCTTCCGCACTGCTCACTCCACGGAAACATCCATCGCTAAAATAACTGACAACCTCCATGCTGCCAAAGACAGAGGTCATTACACTCTGCTCATATTACTCGACCTCTCTGCAGCATTTGACACCGTGGACCACCCTCTTCTCCTTCACATTCTCTATACTCTTGGTATTCGGAACAAAGCTCTATCCTGGATCTCATCCTACCTCTCCCACCGCACTTTCAGTGTCTCTTCTGCTAACACCTCTATTGATCTCTCTGTGGGGGTACCCCAGGGCTCTGCCCTGGGACCTCTTCTCTTTTCTCTGTACACACTCTCTCTAGGGGACCTAATAACATCTTTTGGGTTTAATTATCACCTCTTTGCTGACGACACACAAATATACTTTTCAACACCCGACCTTCCACCTGATGTACAAACCAAAGTTTCTGAATGTCTCTCTGCTATATCATCCTGGGTGGCCCTCCGTCGCCTTAAACTCAACATGGCTAAAACAGAGCTCCTCATACTTCCTTCCAAACCTGGCCCTACTACCTCCTTCCACATTACTGTTGGAACTACGATCATTCACCCAGTAGCCCAAGCACGCTGCCTAGGGGTCACACTCGACTCCTCTCTCACATTCGCCCCTCACATTCAAAACATTTCTAAAACCTGTCGCTTTTTCCTCCGCAATATAACAAAGATACACCCTTTCCTCTGTTGCTCGACTGCTAAAACTCTGACTCAGGCCCTCACTCTCTCCCGTCTTGATTACTGTAACCTCCTGCTGTCCGGCCTTCCTGCCTCTCACCTGTCTCCCCTACAATCTATCCAAAACGCTGCTACCAGAATCACTGTACTCTTTCCTAGATCTGTCTCAGCATCTCCCCTCATGAAATCCCTCTCTTGGCTTCCGATCAAATCCCGCATCTCACACTCCATTCTTCTCCTCACTTTTAAAGCTTTACAGTCTTCTGCTCCTCCTTACATCTCAGCCCTAATTTCTCGTTATGCACCATCCAGACTCTTGCGTTCCTCTCAAGGATGTCTTCTTTCTACCCCCTTTGTATCTAAAGCCCTCTCCCGCCTTAAACCCTTTTCACTGACTGCCCACACCTCTGGAATGCCCTTCCCCTGTGTACCCGACTAGCACCCTCTCTATCCACCTTTAAGACCCACCTTAAGACACACTTGCTTAAAGAAGCATATGAATAACACTGTGGATATTATGAACACATGATACATTAAGCTTGGCCCCCTGCAGACGCACTTACCAGAACTCCCTCCTACTGTCTCTGTACGTTCTCCCTACTTACCAATTAGACTGTAAGCTCCTCGGGGCAGGGACTCCTCTTCCTTAATGTTACTTTTATGTCTCAAGCACTTATTCCCATGCTCTGTTTGATTACCACATGTATTACTACTGTGAAGCACTATGTATATTAATGGCGCTATATAAATAAAGACATACAATACAATACAATAAATCTGGTGCTCCCGTTTGGCATTATAGAGACTTTGATAAATACTCCTGATACTCGGTCAGGTACAGCAGTTCTGCTCCATACGGAAATGGAGAGAAGTGGGTAATGCAGAGCAAACAGTGCAGTAGCTTCCACTCACCCGATTCCACTTCTCACCTTATTAAATAGGGGGGTTTGATCCGTCCCACTGTGACGGCAGGGGTAGCCAGCCTTCATAATAAAGGTGAAGCCTGACTGGCTGCCCCTAAAAAACGTGTGTAAGGAGCTGAGTGTCAGCTCTTGGGTCCAGTAATGTAATGTGTTTCCTTCTACATATGGTCCTATTGAAATGTCTCCTGTAGGCTTATAAGCTAGGAATGCCATGTGTGATTAGGGTCCCCCAAAGGAAATAGCTGCAGGATCGTGACTTTGGGAACAGATGTTTAAGGGTGGAAGTTTGGGGGCAAATAGAATTAAAATCTGTGTAAATTGTTGCTGACCGGAGATACCCGTACTACTG